>NW_017307300.1:175975-326395 GCF_000935625.1 Nanorana parkeri
AGTTAGTCACCTGTATTTGATGTGAGATTACAATCCATGTACCTATCTCACTCCTGACTGCTTTTCTATCAAAATAAGGTGAGTGCAGCATACGTCTATTTATTGACATCTCGTAGGATCCCCTTCATCAGGCAGAGCAACTTGCTCTGCCTGATAATGATGATCCTACGAGACCCTGAAACGTTGTACTAAGTGTGTTATGCTTTTCTGCATGTACGTCAATAAATAGACGTATTGTATTTGCCATTGGAGTGCCGGTGTCCATTTTCATACTGTATTTGACGTGAGGACACCAAGGGACATACCACAGCCGGAGCTGAGGAGAAGAGAGGTGAGCACTGTCTGTTGCAAGACCAAGGATCAGGTGAGTGTGTCTTCTGTTTTCTGACCCCTAGACCAAAATGAACAGTTAACCCTTGCAGTACCGGGTAGCCCCGCTGCAAGGGTTAATTTTTCTAAAACCTGGAGTTCTTTAATTTAAGTGTCTCTGTTGGGGAGTTCTCCTCACTTCATTGTATCACTTGGTCATGCGCTTATATACAGGTTGGTTCTGTGAAAATAAGTGATTGGAAACTGAATGGAGATAAAGACAGTATTAAAATAATGACAGAGATTCAAACAGTAATTTACTCTGCTAGAAGGACAGTGTAAATATGTAAAATTCCCTGCAGCACCTTTCAACAGTGTGGGGCTGACAGAACACTGTTCTTCATGTATGAAATGGTTTTTACTTTAGTTATATGGAGATTATGCCAAGCCAGAAATATGAATTTTAACCCTTAGGCCCCGTTCACATGTAGCGACGTATGGTGCGATTTCTGCCGCGATATCGCGCATTTTTGCCACGCGATTTCGCGAGAAGTCGCCGTCCAATGCTATTCAATGGAGCTGTCTTAACTCCATGTCGCGCGTTGCTCGTCGCGGTCGCAAATCGCTTCTACCGGACCCTTTTTTCAGGCGGATTTTGCGCGATTTTGCTTTTTTTCTATGAAGCCCGACGGAGAAGGTCGCGCTACCGTCGCTGGATCGTCGCTGGAACGTCGCCCCGAAAGTTGCGCTATCCCGGCCGCTGCAAAGGTATGTCGCTACATGTGAACGGGGTCTTATAGTGCTGCACTTATGTAGCCAGAGGCTGCTAGAGAGGAGCTAGGCTCATCTTTATATCTGAAAATGCGGAAAGTGTGCATTGGCTAGTCATCATCATCATCAATCAAAGGTCTTTCCACAAGATAGGTAATGTCAGTTTATTGATATGCAACAGATTTTAGTTTTTCTAAGTTACTGCATTCTGCTCTACGACTTTGCCTTATTCATATAGCAATTATCAAATAGATTAAGGTAGCCAATGACAGGAAACTACCATAAAGAATCAGGGCAGTTCTCATCAGCCCTTGGCACATGTTCAACACCATTATACAGTTCCCATTATCCAATTAAAGATCTGCAAATGCAGATTGCAGGCTACAGCAGCTGCAGACATGCCACACATCTGAAATATTATACTAAGTGTAATCATAGGTATGGCAGGCTATTATGAAGAAAGTGCACTTGCTACGCTCTTCAATAATAATAAAAAAATGTGTCAAAAGTAACAAAGTACCTCTTTCTTGCCCCTTGTATGTCTGCATAAAGTGTAGTTAAAAGAACACATGGTAATCTATTTAAAATATTATGTCACCTAAGATTCACACAACTTTCACCCATTTTCCAATTTCATCCATTTAGAAAATTGTGTGAATCATGGATGAAAACATTTTTACATGGACACCTTAATTTCTGGCTCTCAGGAGCATTGTTGCTTTTAAGGCAGTGTGGAGTCAAACTCAGACAAAATCTGTCTACTAAACTTTCAGTGAAATATGAGGATCAACAGCTAAGACATCAATCTAATATATAGTTAGACTATATTTCCGCCCTTATGTACATATATATAATAACAAGCTACACATAGACACAATGGGGTTGATTTACTAAAGGAAAAATTAGGCTGTTCACTTTTCAAGAGACTTTTCCTTTGCTTAGTGTATAAGGTGAAGTTATGCCGAATTCTATCATCTACTGCGATCATGTACAAGCTAAAATACTGTGGGGGTTTTTTTTTGTATTTGATTGGGAATTCTTTGCGAAGTGATTTTTTTTTTAACACATTTACCAAGCGAAGAGAATATTCCCTTGCAAAGTGAACCACCTATTTGCATTCAGTAAATTTACCCCCATGTTTTTAAAATCTGGACAGTGGCATTGGGGCTACTTCTTGTATTATGTGACCATGCAGACATTATTGAACCCAGCTATAGGATCAGTAGTTATTGGGAGGTAATTGGCTGCTTAGTGTGCTGCAACATCTCCTTTACCCTTCAAATATTTGAAACATTTTTAAAATGTTTGAAGCTGATCGCTTTCACATGCATTAAGTCTAAAATGTACTTTTCAAACTAAATGATGGTGCCTGCTGTCACCCCTCTTTCCCAGAGAAGCTGCTTCCATATGTGATCACTTGCATTTTGCTATTGAAACCCTGCGCATACTGCTTATTGAAGACCAAAGCACCCATATTGGACAGGGGGCCAGGGAGTTGGTGAGGTTAATACCCTAAGTAAAAACGTTGGGGCTTCCGTAGTATAGTTCAAGTGATCTAGGTCTACAAAAGAGTCTTTTTTGGACAGGAGAAGTATTAGCAGGCATCTTGAAGCATCTGCTCTTATGCAGCATGTTTATCATTTAGTTTATATTGAAGGTGTAGGAAAGATTCACTTTATTTGTTACATAAATTCTAATACACTAAAATGATGAAATTTTTTATACTGAACATTAACATTTGTCTGAGTTTAGCATAGTTTAAAACACTGCAGGCATGGTTGCTTAGGCAGTGAAAGCTAAAGATGTGAAATTTTTATTTTAAATATGACATCTTCTAAGAGATGACGACCTGTAGTCAGAAAAATGACCCAGTTTTCCAAGCATATAGAAAGTTTTTCTCTTTTTCATTCTGGCTTTTCTGCCTCACAGGCTCTTGTTTTGCAGCAAGATGTAAGGCGCTTGCTCAGCACTCTCTACCAGAGGTTTAGAGTTTCTGGATATTTATATATTACAGACGATTGCTCTTGGGAAGAAAGAAACAATCTGTAATGTTTCTCTTGGCTTTTAACGTAAAGCCAAGTGCCTGCTTGAGTGTGTGAAAGGCGGTGAAAGGCTGCTATCTTAGCTGAGTTCAGCATTAGCACAAGGCAGTAATTCATCATTAATCCATCCAGTAGTCAATATACATTGTCTGTTATCCCTGTCTATGAATTATTGATACAAATAAAGTGACCACGATAACCTCGTCTCTTTATCCACAACACCTTCAAATCAGCCTTTTTTTATTCAGGTTTAGAAAAATGTGCAAAGTGCAATAAACCATAGCAACCAGATATAAAAATATATTCCATCTTTCCAACTGCTCTATAAAAGGTGAAATCTGATTGGTTGCTTTGGGCAACTGCATACCATTACTTTCTGCATTTTTCTATTGAAAAACTACCAATCTATGGCAGAAAGATGTATGTACATGTATTAATAATGGGCATTGTCCTGTTTTTGTATCAATTAATTGTACTGAATTATTTAGTGGAATAAATCAGTTAATAGACTGTTGTGTACAGCAGGAAGCATTGTTCAAAGAAAAATGGCCTTTGTGAGCGTGATGTGACACTGTTTTTTTTAGGTGTGTAGAAGTCATCACAGTAACATAATCCAAGGAATCCATGAGATACATGCCTCCATGAAGTTACAGTCTAAGGGGTCATCATTAATGATCCAGGTGGCAGGTTGACAGGTTTCATCTTTGTGTTTGATATGTGGACTGCTAGTGTTACAGCAGAGAATTACAAGCAGCTTGAACCTCTGAAGGACAGTTTAGACACAGAGACACATCAATTTGCTCCAATACAGCAAGATACATGCTTTTTGCAGTGTTCAAACTATCCTTTGTAGTGTAATGCATCTTTCACAGCCAAATTGTTACCATTGGTGCTACATACACACTTCATATGGACTCTGACAGCCATGCTAGAGGATAAAAATTTTGCTATCTAGTCTCTTGTTGATGAGCAAGGTCTTCAAAATTACCATCCGTTTTAGGTAGCAAAATGAACATTTTGAAAGAGCCAGCAGGGTAAGCATGACATAGCAATGGTTCTCTCCTTTTGTAATGGGGACTTCTGTTAGATAAGCATGACTATATTTCGCAGCCTTAAACCTAGCAAACTATCTTTGACTACTGTGAGAATTAGCCAGAACAAAACAGAAACAATCAGCCAGCATCCATCTTAAACTAATAGCCTCATGTGTAAAAGTACCAGATCTTCAGACCCAAGATTTTATTACACAGACCTACTTTTGTCATAGGACATTCCACCGAAAGCAGAGCAAGTCTATACCTTTATTACATCTGTCCTTGGCTGCCCATGTGAAGACAGACTACTAAGCACATATGAAATGTTTGACATATGTGCTGGAGACCCATTTGTGTTAAGTCCTTCCCCTCATGCTGATTTCCACCATTTGTGGTTATGGCTAGTGCAAACACTTGCATAGCAGCTTCACAGATTTTCTTCTGCTCTGTTGCTTTTTGTGCTCTCTGTCTAGAGGCTTTTGCTTAATCTTTGCTTTAAATTAATTTAATAATCTTTCATTTTAATTTCACACTATTCTGCACATTGAATACTGTGAAACCTCGCGCCACTACTCCAATCAAGACAAACAGCAGCTGAAATCTGTGTGGTCAGATATAATATAGAATTGATAATACAAATATTTTATTATCAATTCTATATTCTGCACATTTCCAAAACTCCTTAATAACCACTCCCTCCCTGACTCCTTTGTCCTCTCTTTCTCAACCCAAGATCACTTGGAATCTGACACCCATAACCCAATAGAGTGGACACTTAGGAGGCTATTTTACAAGATATTGAACAATGAAAATGAACTCATTCTTCCAGTCGACAACTCCTTTTTTATAGCTTTCTAAGTGTTCACATGGGGTTATGCCATATTTAGTTTTAGCAGGTGCAGTGAAAGCTGTCACAGTGAGTGTTATACTCCTCCCAATTGTTGACCACTGCCGTTATTGACTCCACTACCTCTAGAAGAGAAGTGAAGAGGGAAACTTGGCACCTGATCATGAACCTCTGATATGGAGGACAGACTGCCTGTTCAGTATAATGACATTTTGTAAGCTTTTATTTTACTTTAAAAGGATCATAGGGAAATAAAGTATTGCTGCCAGTTATCATGGCTGCACTGTGAGGCTCATTGTTGGGTGCTCTCACTAAAAGTCCCAACCCCAGTCATCCACTTTATGGATTAAAGTCATTGAGACCCAATTCACACTTGTGTGTAAGGCCTATTCTGAATTCCAGTAGCAGGAATCTGCAGGTTTCTTTGGCCACAATGACAGTTGCGAATAGCTGATACTGCTCAACCTATAGAAAGCAATAAGATGCTAATGGCAGCTACAGCTGTTTGGATATAATTGGACACTACCGATTACCTGCAGTTATGGACCGATGATCATCACTGGATGCAGACAGCCTGTGTCTGGGATGATCATCTGTTCCTAACTGCAGGTAATCAGCGATGACCAATTACATGCAAACCACTGCGAAACAGCTGCAGTCACCAACAGCCTATCATTGCTCTGTATAGGCTGAACAGCAGCAGCTATTTCCGCACATCTGGGATTCTGGCCATGTGCCAAGTGTGAATGGAACCTTATAAAAAAAATTCTTCTAAATGTAAACAGAATGTAGTCAGATCAGAGACTGTTGTCCTGGAATATTTAATTGTTTTCATAAACTGAACTAATTAACAATGTCAGTGTGTTTAGAAAATGCCTTTTGCAGGGCCTCATCCAGTATCTGGGAAGCAGGCTGATAGGTGGAAGCACAATTCTGTCAGTGGTCCTTATGAGTCCCGTGCTCGTAAGGGCAAAGCAGAACAAGAAGTGCAGAAGTCCAGAGAATAGTTGTTTGTTTTATTGTTGCTGTTTATGTGTTAGCTGAAGCAAATACATTGTACAGTTCTGGTAGAAAACAGCAGGCTTTTATTTATTTAGTTACCATGAAGATGTATTTAGCAAACCTCAAGCATATTTCTTGAAACCCTTAAAGCACCCTTCAGCTCCAGACTTGGAGTGTTCAACACTTATTTTAAGCAAAATACTGTGTTTCACTTTAAACAAGTTTCTTTTTTGCAAGCTTCCAAACTACTTGGTACGTACTGAAAGCTTGCTGAAGCTTGATAAGTGCTTCTGAGAGGTATGTTGTTCATATTGCTGTTCAGACTATTGTTCATAGGCTGAAACCAGTTTAAACAAGGTCTTAGAGATGTCAACTTGGATAGTATTTTGAAGAGGGATTTTGACGGTGTGATTTGATAAAAATTGATCTGGCTACATGGGAGTAGTTTCACTGACTTGACTATTTTTAACATGCTTATGCAAGAACTTCTGCAGCAGAGACATGAATGGTTAGAGTTCAGCACAGGCCAATCTACATACTGAGCCTATAGGGTTAAATATTGGGTGACCCTTAATCTACGGCTATATGGCTAAATTAATGACTTCTTTACAATTATTACTTTTGCGTCACATTGATTTTAGTTTGCTTCAGATGAAATGCCACTATTGCTCAGAAAGACAGAGAAAGGGTCAGTGTGAGAGGACAAAGTTACAGATGAAGGGGCCACAAAATTTGTTGGAGGAAGAAAAACCTGACATGTCTTAGACAAGAAGGGGGTGGAAGAAATATTTCCGGGTCTAAGTCCGAAAGAGGAGAGTGTGGTTTGGTCAGGTTGGATGACCCAAAAATTACAATATTCAGTAGCTACCTAAAACAGCCCACACACCTCAAATATAAATAACTTTATTGAACCCATGCTTGACCGAAGAAATCATACGATCAAATATGTTAATAAATATGATGTCGGTGGAGGGCACCCTGTCCCAAGAGGTCACAAATAGAAGAACGCAAATATCAAATTAATTAAGTGAAATTTATGAAATCATAAAGATGTATCCCTCAGAAATAAACCCATTTTATACATATGTAAAACCAATTACCCTAATACCATAAATATAAATAATCAGATTCAATGTATACAATATAAAATATATACATCATTCCTTAAGAATTAATATTACATTGAATAATGAATACTATAATTATCCCTAAAAGAGAATGTGATAGCAAAAACAAATGTATGAAATAAATAATGTAGATATCTCCACAAAAAAAGAACACAAGATTGATGCATGACACAAAATGCTAAATACCATACATCTCCCATATCAAACACCACAGAAGAAAGTTAAAAAAAAAGGTATTCATTAATAAATTATTTTAAATGTAATAATATATATATAATAATATTTTACATTTTAATTATTAAAGGGTAATAAATAATTATTCATCACAAAACATAAGTATCAGAGACAGGACAAAATAGAAACCATAGGGATAAAAGGACAGGCAATGTTCAATAGCTCCCTAAAACAACCTACACATACCTCAAATATTATTAACTTTATTTAACCCATCCTTGACCCAAACAAATCATACGATCAAATATATTAATAAATATGATTTCAATGGAAGGCCCCCCTATCCAAAGAGGAGGGAGTCATCAGTGGTGCAGTATTTGTGATCTGATTCAGTGCTTCAGCACATATCTTCTCCATAAATTTGCATACCAGTGAAGGCCAGAAAAATGTTTTAGAACAATGAACAGGATGGAAAAAAGGCAGTTCTGAGTCCTAGCAACAGATGGTCATTAGTTGCAAGGACACTGGTGACCGAACTGATTGGGTATTATGGTGCAACAAACAAACAAACCTGATTTTTTATGGCACCCCTGATGAACCTAGATTGCACCCTCATTGAGAAAAATTACTCTAATGGCTCAATACATCATATCTTACCAATCATCAGTGCCCTCAAATGTCTTATCACATCATACTTTCACAAATCTTTAATGCCCCATTTCTTTTCTAGAGCTTGGAATCCTTTGCCTGTCCTCTTTTAGTGGACACTATGTACCCTAACTCATAGCAAAAATGTAGCTTTTTGTGCATACATTTTTGATGTTAGCAGCTATGCATGTGGAAACTTGCTATGGTCATTGTATATTGCAGTCATTGAAACATAATTAAAGTATTGATTTTTGTCAAATTATATGTACTTGACAATTAGGTTTGCTGTTTTAGTAGTACTTTACATTCATACCAAGCATATTCTTCACCATTTTACATTATAGGTTACTGAAATATTAGGAATTTTTTTCCCTTAAGTTTTCCAATATAGGATATAGAGGAAAACTCATAACATCTGCTATGCATTGACACTGCGTGAAAGCCTTGTGTGGCATGCATTTTTAACCTTTCCTGGCAGCATGCAGTTTGCTAATTGTCTGCTACTTAGTCAATTAGGTGTTGTAAAGATATTGGTCATGGGAAGTAGGGATCAATATCACCTAGTAGGGACTGTTTAGTGGAAATCCCCTTTAAATCTGCCTGAGTTTCAGTGCCCCATCTACAAATGCTCCATTCTCACTAATGTGATTCGGATCTGAAGTGAAGATTCAAAATCTGAAAGGATATTTCTGCAACTTCATATCCAACTAATCATTACTCAGTGCCAGAAAATAGCAAATGTAAAAATTGTCTTCCCAATGTATGAAAAAGCAATCAATATGTAAAAGCATAGAAATGACTAAATCAACAAAGTCTCTTTTTTTTCTTCTCTTTTGTTTTTATTTTTCTGCCTCAAACAAAATTTTTGGGGTTTTGTTCTCCTGAATTAAACACAGATTTATATATCATAACCTCTTACCACATTTCAAAGATATATAACAGCCATATTTGAAAATGAAGCGTTAAAATGCATACAGAAAAAAGGCTTTGGACCTTCAGTTTTTGGATCTTGGAATAGTCTGTCTACCTACTTGTAATACAGGTGATATATTCCCAAACAAACCCACTGTGGGGAGCTTGCGGCCTCTGAAATACAGAAAGATGCCATTTCAGGAAGCAGAGCTAACCACATCATGCTGAGAAAGAGGAACCTGTACAACAGAGATAGAGGAACCTGCCACCCACTCACCACATACAGTATGCGAGGTTCCCAAATCACTCCACCCTCCACCTGCTCCAGGACTGCTTTCTGGGTGCTCCTCCCTTGTCCAGTATATTTTTCTGCCTTAGGTGATGAGCAGCATCCTTCAACTACTCTCTGTGAACCCAGGCTGAAGGTTCATCATTACACAGCCTGGGCTCATAATAAAAGGCTGCATAGAGCAGATCTCACATGTCATAGTAGCATGAGAGCTGGTGTTCTATCAAACTTTGTGACTGCGTTAGAATGTGTGACCGGTGACGTGGTCACACATTTTAACCTAAGCCCGCCCAGTTTTTCGGCGGTGGAATGTATGACTGGTCCTGAAATCTCACTTCTATCCGACTTTGTGAGTGCGATCTGACATTTCATAAAGTTGGATAGTAGTGACATTTCACGACCGATCAGCTGTTGCAGGGCAGATCGGTTCTCCTGCACATACCATCTGCGATGCCGATCTGCCCAGGAACAGCTGAGAAAACTTGGAATTCTTCATCTTTTGCCAGTCACATATTTTAAGCCTGGAAAAAATGCACGTGATTACGTTAAAATGTGTGACCACGTGACTGGTCACACCTTCCAACGCAGTCACAAACTTTGTTCAAAACGGTTTTTATTTGTTTTGGTTGTGGTCAGAAAAATATTATACCATTACATACAGCGTCAAATCAAACGATATATCAAACAGTGGAGATTATATCAAAGAGCTCTTGCAACAGTACAAAACAGTCTAGGAGAGTATTTGGTATAAAATAGAATAAAGTAAAGTACAATAACATAAAATAGTAACTGGTTAGCAGCATAAACACTAGTAATGTGCTAAGGAGAACAGTTTGTCAAAGGAATCCCATAGTTTTAAGGTATGCGTGAGAATTGGCAGTCACAAACTTTGATAGAACACAGGCCTATGCAGCAGAGGGCGTTGGTGTGGTGACTGATATTAGCATGCCACTAATTTCACTTTTTTGTTTTCTAAAGCAACTGCTGCTACTTAGCAGGCTAACAAAGTTTCTATCTTATTTTCAACTAAATACTGAGTAATGGAAAATAATATTTAGTATGCATTTATTCAGAACATTCATTCTAGACGGTAACATGCAAAACACTCTCAGCAGAACACTCTCTTGATAAAGCCTTCTACATGTTTACAGTGTTCAACTAATGCCTCCCCCCCCAACAGGGTTTTCAAAACAAAAGTCAATTTACGTATTACATGTATATAACATGCATTTTTTTTACATTAGATTCACATGAATTACATATGCTATTGCATACTTTTTGGCACACATTAAAGCATGTTGAAAATGAGGGGAAAGAGGTCTTCCTTTGTACCTCTGCTTGTTTCTATAGGTCCTCATAACAGACATTACTGCAGACAAAATACTGCAAGAATGTTTTTTTTCACAGCATTGGCATGCAAAACAGTGATTTGAACAAGCTACATACACATTGATTTATGTTTTACTATTTCTTCATTTGCCTACAGTAAAAACATTGCAAACAAATGTACATTTGTGATCTGGATCCATATAGTCAATTGAAGTTCTGTTATGGACATAACCAGTCTAATACAAGAAAACATCTCAGCAAAGCATCTTGAAGAGTCTCTTCTGAATAAATTAGCTGTTGAGGCGTTAACCAGCCAACAACAGACAATGCTAGAGCAATACAAGTTCTCAGATAGATAAGTGGAGCAAGAACAGAAACCAGGTGAGTGGCTGAAGTGTAGTCCACGAGGTCGAAGCAGGTGTCAGACATAAGCATAGTCAAACAGGCTAGGGGTTGAGGGAGTCGGTAGACAGAAGCAAAATTTAAATTACAGGATTACTGTATGAAGCCAGAATCCAGGAAGCAGATACAAATACAGTAGTCAGGCTGACACAGACAAACGGAACCTGTTGATCAGGCTCTAGCAGAAAATCAGTGTTCCCTTTATAGGTAATGAGACCCAAGTGTCAGCTCCAGTGTGGCCTTGCTGCACTGCACAGTAGTAAGCACCAGATGGCAAAGATTCAAGACTGGATGTTACATGGGGTTTTTCAATTACAGTGTGTATCTATTTATTTAACATTTCTATACATACTTGGTAAAAGCAACAAACTATGATACATGGTTGTATCTGCCTTTAGCTAGAATGCAGTAGGAGGTCATCCAGCTCAGAACACTAACAGGGTTATTCACAAAAGTGTGAAGAGTTTGGAGAAGGCAGGAGACGTGAACAATCTAGGACAGGGGCGCCCACTATTTTTCGTCTGAAGATCTACTTTTCAAATGACGAGCTCATTGAGATCTACCAACGAAAAAACATCTGCATTCAGGGGCGGGAGGGGGCGTGGCGGTGCATTGAAGTCAATGGCACCGCAGCCAGGCTCCGCAGGCAGGCCTCTTGCCCACAGTGCAATCGCCTGCATTAGTGCCTGTGTTCCAGTCCAGTGCGATCCGCAAAAATGCTGCGAGCACTATTTTTGCAGATCGCACTGGACCGGAATGCAGGCACTAATGTGCCTGCGTTCCGAGTGCAGGCGATCGCAATGTGGGCGATGCCATTGACTTTAATACAGCTCCACACTCCCTCCCGCACCTGAACGCAGGGAGTCGGCGGGCTTACATTCCAGTGCGCCCTACATGTCCCGGCGTCCTGTCCTCCCGTGGTGCTCGTGTGGCCGACGTTCCTGTGTGTCCTGCACCTTCCATCTGCAGCGTCTGACACATTCAGCCGCACGAGCACCACTGGAGCATAGCCGTAGCCAGCTCCTTTTGCGCCTGAGGCAAGAAAAAAACAACGTTTTTTTAATGTATTTTTTACTATTTTTTTATTTCATTTTTTAAAATTTTCTTAATTTTTTTTTTTACTCTTGGGGGGGCTTCGGGGAAATATTAGGGGTCTAAAAAGCCCCCTAGCATATATCATATTGGATCTCTGGCTAACCTGCAACCCCCCCTACATTTCTTCAGTGAAATAAGCCATTCCTTTTTGACCAATAGTGAGGTTTATATTCAAGAAGGATGGCAAAATAGGACTCTGCTAGTAGTTGATAATTTCAGAAGGAATGCCCTGGGTGTGGTGGCTCCCTGGGTTTGGTGGCTGGTGCTACACCCAACTCTACCACTCTGCAGAAGAAAGGAGCTAGTGCCTTCACTTACAAATATACAAATACTTTGCCACAGCAGCGTATCTTACATATTCAGTGAACTAACCTTTGTATCGTCAAGTGCTGACTGTTGTCCAAAATATTCAAATATTTAGGCAATTTTGTGATGCTTTACATCAACTATGGAACTGCTTTGCCTTTAAGTGATCTGTTCCAAGGAAAGCATTATTACAATTCCTTCGAGACAGACGACATACTATATATGCCATTGATTAAACAGTGCCTCTGGTTTGCAATTTCAAAATATCATAGCCTGCAGGAAGAGGAAAGAAAATACACTGATAGACAAGGTTAGAGCAAGGTTATCATTTTATTTCATTTCACATTTTTATCTTTGATTGTAGAACACATTTATTTTGTACTTCTTGCAGTTTATTTATTTTTTATTGCACAGACAATGTTCTATTTACCTTCAGTCTCAATTGCTCTTAGTCATAGAAAATGCATATCAGCATACTTGCATTGCATTCAGTCATGATAAGATTCCTGGTACAGGTGTCCTAGCAGGATGGATGGCACAAGCAATATTTACAACTCCCAGTCTGCTATGATATATTCTATAAGGCATGGACAATGACTCTCCTAACCATTAGGCTGAAAGTGAATATATAAATCATAAGCATCCTAATGCATAAGGCAGCTAAGGAATACAAAATGTAGGACAAAGTACATCCAGGGGAACAATTATCAGCTGTGTTTAGCAATGATTACTAAAGATTATCAATATGTGACTTCCACCAAATGCAGCTGTGTCTATACATACTCTTTGTAGCCTCCACTTTAAAGTATGGAGGCTATGTGCCAATGGTACTTAGGGCTTTGTGGTAATGGTGCATTTATTTGCAGAAGAGCCTTTGCATATGGCATGAATTACTCATCCACTCCCTTGTTATCTCTCGTCTTGACTATTGCAACTCCCTCCTCATTGGCCTTTCACTACACAGGCTATCCCCCCTTCAGTCTATCATGAATGCAGCTGCTAGACTCATCCACCTAACCAACCGCTCAGTGTCTGCAACCGCCGTCTGCCAATCCCTGCACTGGCTTCCAATAGCCCAAAGGATAAAATTCAAAATATTAACAATCAGTTACAAAGCCGTCCACAACTCTGCCCCCGGCTATATCTCAAACCTGGTCTCAAAGTATCACCCTAACCGTCGGCTCCGCTCATCCCAAGACCTCCTGCTTTCCAGCTCCCTTGTCAACTCCTCCCATGCTCGCCTCCAGGACTTCTCTAGGGTCTCTCCCATCCTCTGGAATTCTTTACCCCAACCTGTCCGTCTGTCGCCCACCTTGACTGCCTTTAGGCGATCCCTAAAGACTCATCTCTTCAGGGAAGCCTATCCCACCTCAACCTAACCGCTCAACCATCACGTTCTCAAACAATTCATCCCCACGCCCTCCTAATGTATCACTTCCCCTCCCTTTTAGATTGTAAGCCCTCAGGGGCAGGGCCCTCCTTACCATCTTGTCCTGAATTGTATTGTGATTGTAATGTCTGCCCTATATTGTAAAGCGCTGCACAAACTGTTGGCGCTATATACTGTAAATCCTGTATAATAATAATAATAATAATAACAAATGATAGCTACTTTTGCAAAGAGGCAGTTTTACATTTGTAACATTCCTCTTACACTTTAGAACATACAGACTGGGCCTTATTCACTCATTTGGCAAACATAGGCTGTCATGCATACACAGTTCTTCTTCAGCACACTTACTGTATTGGCACATTCTGGAAGGTTTGATATTGATGACTCCTCTTCTGAGCTGCATGTCCATGACAACTTGGGCTCACCATAGAGATCAATGGGAACTGTCCTATATCTGCAACAGAGCTGAGAAATGAGCTATGCAATGTCTCTTCAGACACAACTCTTCTGTTGTGTGCAAAGAACCTTTGTCCACAGACTGGATCCCTGGACGATCATTTGTCCCTAACTGCAGCTAATCAGTTGATGTCCGAGTACATCTGAACAGCTGCATCTGCCATCAGCCCGTTATTGTTTTTTATAGGCTGAGTGACAGCAGCTATTCGCGCACACCATTCATTTGGCCACAGGAATCCACATGTTTTTTTGCCACCAAAATGTGCATAAAGTCCTAATTACAAGAATAACTGGGCCTTATGGTTACATTATCATACCAACTTTTTAAGTGTTTGTAAGATATACTTTTGTCCATTTACTTCTGAATGTATCTATTTGTGAAGTTGTCAAAAAAGTTTTAATGAAAGAGTTTTTTTTATATACTTTATAGCTGCAATGGAACTTGTACATAAAGAAAACCATCTATGTATTTTATAATCGTGCTTTAGAATCCTTTAGTCTGCAAACATATGTCATACCATTCATAATAATATAATTGAGAGCTTCATTCAACAACGGCTAAATACAGCTCATATTCTTAATACTGTAGCCATAATGGATTCTTGTAGCTGCGTTTCTGTCATATACTCCTTACCTTGTTATATAAACCATTAATGCCTGTCTATGTAAATAGATTGTACATCAGTTAGTATTAACCACATCCCTAAAATCCTCTTTTCTTTGAAAGAATGATAAAATGATACACATGCAGAACACACAATAAATGTACACATTTCAGATCTTAAAAGCTTCAAACATGAACCCTATTGTCTTTTAAAATAAAATGTTCAAGCCAAATCCTGATTGTGCAGTAGCACTATTAATCCTGTAAATTCACTGAGTCCCTTTACTTACTTTCAAATGACTTCCGGCAGATGTAAAGACTCCCAATCATATCCGTATCCTGATCTATGCCTGATTAGCTTCACTGGTCTGCAAAGGTGACCTTAGGGGTCTAATAGACCTATAATGTCTCCATAAAGAGAACCTGTAAGCACTAATGATCTATCAGATAGGGGGGCTTTTTATCCCCTTATGTGATAGCAATAGAGTTAACCCCTTCGTGACTGACGACGTACAGTGTACGTCGCCAGCATCGGGGCTGTTTAAACAGACTCCCGGCGTCTATTGGGGTACTGCAGGTTTTCGCCGTTTCACGGACCCACACAATTTGTAACCTGGGCATGTTGGGTATCGTTTTACTCGTTGTGACCTCATCTTTTATATTTCATTTAAAAAATGGGTATTTTGTTGTGTTTTGGGGCATTTAATTACATTTTTCACTAAATGTTGGGGTTTAATAAGGAGTTGCGCTAATATTGCGCAACATAAAAATGTGCAACTATCACCATTTTATTCTATAGCGTCTTGGCATTCAGAAAATATATAATGTTTGTGGGTTTTAAGTCATTTTCAGGCCTAAAATGTGGAATATAACATGGGTGCAAAAAATGAAAAAAAGGCCTCAGTCATGAAGGGGTTAAGTATAAAAAAGTGTAAAAAAAAAAAACAACTTCTATAAAAATAAAAAACACCCCTAAATGTTCTTTAAAGCCCTCGCACCCACATGCACACACATATGAACATAAACACATTTACCAAAAATGGGTTTTATATTGTCTTTCTGTGCAATGAAATTCATTTAAACTCATTTTGTACTGAAAATGTGGGTTTTATAAACTTTTGCGCTAATATCGCATGACATAAAATAATTGCAGTTACCACCATTTTAATTTCTAGGAACTTTGTTTTCAGAAAATATATAATTTTGAAGGACTTTAAGCAATTTTCAGGCCTAAAATGTGCATTGTAACATGTGTGCAAAAAAGGCTAAGGCAGCAAAAGGGATAAAGTAAAATTACTCCCTTAATAATATTTTCCAGTAAAACCTGTAAACTGTAACTTCCAGGATTTCTTTCACTCTAAGACTAGCCTAAAAACAGACAACTCTATGAGAATAATTAGCAGGGACATTCTGGCATGATTACAGAGAACAACTGGAGATATCAGTTTATAATGACATGACTGCATAAAGTATCTGAAGATAGTTCATCCTGACAAGACTCCAAGGGTACCTAGGGAGATCAGTTCATCCTGCCAAAACTCCAGAGAGTACCTGGGAATATAGGTTCATCTTAAAATTACTCCGTAGGGTGGATGGAGGTATCAGTTAACCCTGATATGACTCCAGAGAGTACCTGGAACTACCTCCAATGGTAAATGTTGGTGATAGTTTGGATCCTTTATTACACTTCATGCAATAGTGAGGGATTAGGACCCACTCACCAAGTTGGAAAATATCCATGTTCAATAATTAGTTCTAATGGTGATAGTTTAGATCCCTCATTACTCTCCATAAAATAGTGAAGAATTGGGATGTATGCACCGCTTGAGAAATGTCCATTTTCAATAATAAGTTCCTCCAGCTGGAACTGGTTATTATCACCCCCCTAGCACAGCAATAGTGGACTAATAACTGCAACTGTTGCCTGAAATCGGGAGCATTCCTTTGTATTTATCAAGTTATTTGTGGCCATTCTGTGTAAAAAGCGAAGGTCATATTGCAAAGATAAGTCTGCATTACCAGAAAAGGAACAAAGGGGAGAAATGCATGTTCTGTAATAAAAAAATAAAAAAAATAGCATTAATTTTAAGCAGGAAAATATGGAATATTGCACAATAATATTCATATTTGCCACATTATAAGGGGTAAGCTCTCTGCTCTTTGAAGTCTCTTTCTACGCCAATATTTGTAATTATTAGACGGCGTAGTAATAGTTCAAGTAGTCCTGCACAACTTATTGAAAGGTGCATTGTCCACTCTAGGAATGAGCTTAGAATTGAGGTCGACCATGAGTTTGACCTGAACTTAAGGCGTTTGCAGTTTACAAAAATGGCAACGCAAACAATTACCAAACATACACTTCCTTGACATTTAACTTTGGTCAGGAGGCGTAGAAGGTCCAATAATGGGGGGTTTCTAATAATCCTTATAAATAGGGATAAATCCCTTTTTTTAGGGAGATATATTTTATTTCAGTATATTTTGGTTTATTGTTTTGTAGGTCAGACGCATCAACTTGCTGCTGACACAGGCAAAGCTGACCATTGCAGCACATCACAGCTTATTACTATGGTACAGTTTTGTGCACCGAATCACCACATTGTTAAGTGCACCAAAGTACCACATCCTCAATCCCCCTTTTGGCATAGATGCTAATAAAGTTAGGAAATCCCATGTATTCATCATGACAGGCCTAAAGGCACAGGCAGAGGTTCTTAACACACAGCTAGTAGGGCATGAGCAAGTTCTGCATCCACCGGACAAAGTGGTGGTTGGGCCGCAGGACTTCCTTTGTTTACTCCTCGCTCTCCTCCTACCAGGTGTAGAGCAGTGCATGTTCACCAGCAACTGCACATGCACCCTCTTCTTTCTCCTCCTTTACAGCTAATTTCTTTGTTGCCACACAAACTTTCTTGGGGGAGTTGGCTGAAGTATTTCAGCAGACCATCACTAACTTGCTGCTGAAGGTTACTCAAAAATTAATTTTATCTGAAGAGGGAGGGGACAACAGGTAGCAAGTAGTGATTTCCATTGATGTTCCTGAAAACTCAGCTTACTGCATACCAGGCTTGAGGGATGAGGGTGGTGATAACAAGGTGGCAGACTATGCATGGGTGCCTGAGAAGTGAGGAAGAGGCACAACAGCAGCACGGTAGGATTTCATCAAGGGGCGAGGGCAGCTGTCCGATGGGTGGAGAGAGCAGCCATCCTATTTCACCAGATGGCACTGGGCCACGAGTGCATGTCTCCATATAGCTCTGCAGACTTTTTTAAACATTAGTATGTCAAGGAGACAAGAGGCACACAAGGTTAGAGCTTTTTGGAGATCTTCAGGGGCAGGCTGAGAGGTGGCTGACCCCATGCCCACATGTGCTGCCCACATAGGTTGGTGACAATGGAGACAATCTGGTAGTGGAAAGGCTGACAAAGTGAGCATGGACTCTGTACAATACTTTTGGCTTGTCTGTCAGAAATAATACACTCTAAATTATATTTCACTATAAAACCTGCCTCATCGCTACCTTCTTAGTTGTGGCCTAGTGAAACCACTTACATATTGTTCAGCGAGTCTACACAATGTTACTGGCTGTCTCTGAAACATTACACTCTAATTTTTATTTCATGATTTATTTCAGATGTCTCTGTTTACATTGCAGTCAACTTAAGATGCTTACATATTCTCCAACCATTGCACTATAAGTCTGGCTATTGTCTCTGGAATGTGGGATCGCCATTTCAAAGTGTTTTTGTGCATGACAGGGTAAGGCACAGCCGTCCTATGACCCAACCACCCACTGCTGGCTACAACCCTTAACCCCTCCATGACCAGCAAGTGAATTAAAACAAGCAGTAAACAAAACAAAAACAAAAAAAAAACGTTAGGGAGGGAACTGACCTTGTGCTGACCTCCTGCTTTAACCACTCTGGATGCTCCTCCTGGACCACTTGACCCAGGCAATCACGGTAAGTGACCACCCGAGCACCTCCCTTGGCTAACTTAACCCTTTCTCTACCTGACTGCCTGCCCACCCTGTCATGCCGTCCTTCCGCCTATTCTTTTGCCTTTTGCTCCAGGACTTTCTTTCTGTTAAGACATTTTATTAAACTGTTAAGACAATATAGTGAGGTACTGCAAATTTGGATAATAACAAGCTACACTATGAAACTGTTTTGACACTGTTTGGCTATTGAAACAAAGTTATGGGATTTTGGTTTATGTTTTGTTTTTGGAAGAGAAAACCTCCCTAAAGCTTTTAGATCTGTTGTGTCTGCTATGTTTGCTGATTTATTATTACCTGATACTGTTAGATAAAGAATCAGGTGTGACATCCAAAACTACCTAAAGTAGACTATTTTTCAAGTTGTAATTGCGCAGATTATGCTGCTGCTGCTGCTGCTGCTGTATTTAAGCCAATAAATAATGAAAAAATGAAGGCACCTGCCAAGCATGTATTAACCACTTAAAGTGACATTAAACCCTCAGATTTTTTTAACATAAAATAAAGATCATGGTGTTTCACCCCCTTTCTGGCCAGGCGCTGCGGTACTTTGACTGACGTTTATTCCGTCATGCAATGCTGTACTGAAACAAATTTTATACCATTTTTTGGGGACAGATAGAGCTTTCTTTTGGTGGTATTTAATAACCACTGGGGTTTATTTTTTACTATATAACAATAAAAGTACCCTAAAGTTTGAAAGAAAACCTATTTCCCTATGAAATGTTATGAAACATTTATCATCACCCCAATTTTTTGGTAAAATATAGAAGACGGGGTCACGTTGGGTAAATAGGCACCAAACATGTCAAGCTTTAAAATTGTGCGCGCCCGCGAAATCGCAGAAAACGGCCACACCCAAAATTGGCCATAGGCGATGCTTTAAACGCTTTTACCGCTCATCAGTTTAGTGTTATTAGTGATCGATGGCCCTAGAATTATTGCTCCCTTTCCGACGTTTGCGGCGATATGTAACATGTGCGGCACAATAGGCAAAATCGTCGTTTGCGCACCCGACGCATGTTTGCGTGTGTATGTGGGGGGGCGCAGGACCTTAAAACATATATTTTTTAGCTTCTTTATTTGTTTTATGCTTTAACTTTTTTTTAAACTTTTTGTTTACACATAACTTTATTGCTATCACATTGCGGACTAAGAAATCCCCTATGTAATAGCCAATTCAAATAACAGGTCCTCTTTATGGAGACATCAGGGGTCTTCAAGACCCCTGATGTCACCTAGGGACCCCCAGAGAAGCTGATGAAGCAGAGATCTGCTTCATCAACTTCTCTCCGGCATCTGTAACCAGAGAGTGACACTGAATGCAGGAAGTGATGTAATACACATCACTTCATGCTTTCGGGAACAGCAGAGGAGATCAAAGGGAGATTGTGTAGTGACCTCCCTTTGATCTCCAGTGACAGCGTCGCCGTGCCGGTCCGATCCGCACCGGCCACATCGGATCTCGGGACCGGCAGCGGCGGCGCCAGTGGAGGTACGGGGGCCCACACACTCGCAGCCAGTACAAGTGATCATGTGTCTCTAGAGACGCCTGATCGCTTGCATGTAAACAGCCATCGCTGGCTGTTTACATGCTCACAGTTTCCCCACTTGTGTGCACGCTGAGCCCTCCCGCTCCTGTAAGTCTCCTGTCCGGCTGTTCACAAATGGCCATGGACAGGATGCGGTTAAAAAAGAATGGTGTTTTTCCCAGGTTGCCTCCGAAGTCACATAAAAAGGAGGACCCTTAAACAAATGAACAATATTTTTTAACATGTTCTTTTGTCCCCATGGCAATACCCTGCTCCCCTTGCCTACTAGCTTTGAAAAAAGGCCAGAATTGATTTCCAAGATTACCCACCCTCCATTGATTTTAATGAGGTTCGGCTTAAAGTTTGAAGTTTCTCAAATTTACAAAGAGTTCCACGAATGGCCTGCAAATGGAACCCAGGCACATTCACTCACCACTTGTCATGTCTAAATGAAGTAGTAGTGGTAAATGAAGATACAGTAAATCCCAGTCTACATACACAAGGAAGAGCTGTAAGAGAATATAAATGTCAGGGAAGCTTTATTTTTGTCTCCGTTAATCTTTAAAATGAATGAAAAATACCTAGGGGACTACTTTATTTCCTTTAGTAAAAATAAAACACACTTGTAAGAAGAAAGGTATATAACCTTTTCAACCCAGTAAATAAAAGTTAAATATTGGAAGTGTCAATGTGCCTGGAGGGATGTAATTTGTGCTCAGCTTGGTTGTATTTCCCCAGAGAAGTTTCAAGTGCTTGTGCCAAGCAGGTGGCACATTAGTAGCTGCGAGGAAAAGTCACACCATAAATACCTTTTATTATATATAATTCTCATAGTTCCTTGTTTCCTTTAGGTAAAGAAGAATAGTGCCTTAAAAACCTTTCTATGTTTTCTAATGGCAAAACTGTTTATATTTTTGGAGATATAACCGATTAACAATTTTCCCACTGGCTTGGCGGTTTATATGCAAATAAGCTGATTTAAATTGTTATCTATGCCTACAGGGAGTGTTAGCGCTACCCCTCCCTCTCCCAGATTTAGGCATGCTGAGCAGGAATAAAAGTTGATCAAATGGTCATCTCTCAGATTTCCCAACTTTCTGAGGTGAGAAAGAGGGACACCTTCCAGCACAATGTATTTAGACAATGGACACGCCACACCCACAGTTTTGTGGACCATTAGGAATTTAAATACCAAGAAATGGTTGGTTACACTGAGAATTTTTTAATATTCATAATTTTTTCCCATTTTAGTGTAGTTTAACACTTTATGTTGTTAAATAGTATATGTTTATAGATATATGTACATCAGTCCAAAAAGAGAGACAAGTGGTGAGGAAAGAGGGACAGAGGGACTTGGTTCCAAATGAGGGACAGTTGGAAGGTATGATCTATTATCTGAATGGATTTCATGTTTCATTATTATTTAGTTGTACCTATGCTGTGCCAAGCAGATCAAACAGGCAGGAGTTTGGTGATTATAGCTACTCCAATATGTGGAGTTAAACTGAACTCCAGGCAGATATAAAAGACACAAATTAATGCAGCCTGGTATTGGACTCTTAATACATCCCCTGCAGAGAAGAGCTCAGACTGGGAGAGGGGGAAGCAGCACAAAGATTCCGCCAGGTGTGCTGCAGTGCTCATGTGCTAACAAAGATAGGAGGAGAGAGCAGAGTGACAGAGAGATTAGTATATTAGCCTGCTTCTTCTCCTTTCGCAGACCAGTCACAGGCTGTGGGAGAGAAGACCCGTAGGCGTTAGTTGCAACAAAAATAAATCAGGTCTCCTTCCCTGCCAAGGCTGTGCTGTGTGCTAGGACTGTGTACCTGACAAAATAAATTTAAATCCTTTGGCAGGTAAAATAGCTCCCTTATAGGTTTTTCATGTGTGTATTTAGTGGAGTTCAGCGAAATGAGGATACTCATAAAAGCCAATGATCATGCCACTACAGCAATAGTCTTAGGCTGTGCGGCATTTTACTGTTAATTAGGACTTTAGCTCACTTTTTACATCTTCTAGAGCAGTGTTCCCCAACCCCTGGTCCGCGGATTAAATGGTACCGGGCCGCACAGTCTCAGTGCGGTCCGGTCCTGCAATATGGGGCAGTGCAGGGTCCCGGTGTTCGACCCTGGGGCCCCGCACTGCCGACGGGCTTCACAGTGAGGGGGCGGGTCCTGTGACTCACCTCCCCTCCCGGCCGCGTCCATAGTAACAGAAGGCGGGAGGGGAGGTGAGTCACAGGAGACGTGTTTGTGTCACACGCCCCGTCCCGCCCCCTGCAGTGCACACATCGGCATGGCTGCTATCCTGGAAGGGTGAGTCCGAGCGGGGGGAGGGGATCACATACTTCATATATTTAGACATGTGGATTATAATGGGGAATATTACACCACTGTAATGTTCCCTATTATAATCTATTTCTCTGTTGTGTACTGCTATTTCATGTAATTAGACATGTGGATTATAATAGGGAATATTACACTGTAATGTTCCCTATTATAATCTATCTCTCTGTAGTCTACTGCTATTTCATGTAATTAGACATGTGGATTATAATGGGGAATATTACACTGTAATGTTCCCTATTATAATCTATTTCTCTGTTGTGTACTGCTATTTCATGTAATTAGACATGTGGATTATAATGGGGAATATTACACTGTAATGTTCCCTATTATAATCTATTTCTCTGTTGTGTACTGCTATTTCATGTAATTAGACATGTGGATTATAATGGGGAATATTACACTGTAATGTTCCCTATTATAATCTATTTCTCTGATTAAATGATTACAGACAGTCCTCTGTTCTATCACAGTTTGAGACTACGTTAGAATGTGTGACCAGTGATGTGGTCACACATTTTAACGTAATCTCGCCCAGTTTTTCGGTGGTGGAATAGGTGAAGAATTCCAACGCTTTCATTTTTTGGTGTAACTGTATTTTATTTTGAAGGCATGTTTAAATACAATTAAATTAAAATTATTAAATCAAAACAATCTAAAATATAAACAATCAACGTCCCCCCCTCAGCGGGCCACGGTAAAATTATCAAACGTTGACCGGTCCGCGGCGATAAAAAGGTTGGGGAGCAATGTTCTAGAGCATTCAAAATCATTATTTTTATGTTGTGGCACCAATTGTTAATGGTGTGCTGTTGTTGTGGAACATCCAAAATGTATTTCACAACATAATCCAGTTTACTGTACATATTTACTGACAATACAGAGACTCCATTTTGGGGATTACATTTGTAGTTCCCACTGAGGTGTCATTATTGTTACTATAAAATAGCTGTATAGAGCTTCCTATCTGCACACTTTGATCATTACTTGCAGAGGTAGGATGGCCAATTCCAATAACAAATGCCTACATGTTATGGAATAGCTTTGTCATGGAGAGGGCTTACTTCAAAGCTCACAAAAATCTATGGACATGTTTCAGTTATAAATAGCTAAATGGCGAGTATTGCCTTAAGGTAAAGCAGCAGATCACGAGTGACACTGGTGAAGAAGAAAGAGACATCAGGTTTTGGCTTGACCAGAGAGAACATTCGGAGGTATGTAATAGATAAATCCTGGACTCAGCAGCACTGCTTTTCATTTATTATGGAAATGCTGTCACTCTTAGTTAATAATATTGCTGTATGCACATACTTTACATGTGCCAAGTTAACAATGCACCCGATGCTCTGTTTTTTTTAAAAATTCTTGTATGTAGCATGATGTTCCAGCCAAGAGCATAGGAAAAGGAGTAGCAAAGGCTGCAGTTGCATCCAGGCCCCTGCTTCTAGGAGCCAGTAGGGACTACTTGGTCATATTGGATATAGCCTTTGGAGAATTGCTACAATGTGTCTTCCAGGAGAAGTTAAATGTGTATCTCTCCTGCTACCACTCTCTCACTAGCTAGGAAATACAACTGTAATGACACAATATGCAGGTTTATGCCTCTTCTAAACCCATTGTCAGAGGCGGCTCTAGACTTTGTGAGGCCTTAGGCGAAACTAAAATTTGAGGCCCCCACCTACACCCATAATTAAAAAAGTCTCCCTGGCCCCCCCTTAGCCCCAAGTCACTGGGAGGTTAGCTGGAGAAAGTCACTAATTATTATAATGTGCTTACCTCGCCATTATCGGCACAACTATCGGTGAAATAAACTGAATAACTGGAGCAAACACAAAACATGTTCATATTTATATGTGTTGAAAAGTAAACTGATCTTACAGTTGTAGTGTGATCGCTGTGTCCGCCTTTCATGGGTCAGTTGTGCTATGTCTGGCCTGTAGGATGTTACTTTTAGCTGACCTCAGACCAGCACCAATGCAATCTTTACATTGGTGCTGCTCAGAGTTCTGCCATGCACAGTAGACTTCAGACCAGAACCATTACACAGCAGACCTCAGGCCACTACAAATGCAAAGCAGACCTCAGACCAACACCAAAATACTGCAGACCCATTGCAAAGCAGACCTCAGACCAGAATCATTGCACAGCAGACCTCTGACCAGCACCAATGAACTGAATACCTCAGACCTGGACCATTCCATAGTATACCTCAGACAAGAACCATTGCACGGTAGACCTCAGATCAGCAACAATGCACTGCAGACCAGCACCCACCCACATTCGCCCTCATAGCTGCACACATGCAAGCCCCCACCAATGCGCAGCAGTATCTTGATCCCCTAATAGCATTGATTTTATTCCTGTCCTATATAATAGGGCAGGAATAAAACCAAATATGTTTGTGGATCAAGATGCTTCTGTACATTTGTGAGGGGTCTGTGTGTGTGAAGATAAAGTTGGATGGGTGAGCAGCAGTCTGTAGGGCATGTAATACAGATATTAATACTCGGGTACAATCCTCAGTGCGCCTCCTCAGTGCACCTATGCCATTCAGGATAATCACAGAGGTGGGTGGGCCAGACTTGTGATTGACAGCCGGCTCATGTGTTGGGCTGGCAGAGCCGGTGCAAGGATTTTTCCACCCCTGGCACCCTCAAGACGTCTGTGTAGCCATACGCTAGCGAAATTCCTATGTCACTTTACAAACAACAGTCCCGAAGTACACAGAGCAGACAGGACTGGTCCACACATAGGACACGAGACAGAGGCTACCATTCTCCCCCATCCTGCCGTGCACTAGCGCCAGCCCTGCTGGGCACGGGTGCCGCAGGTTGTACAAAATCTGCTGTAGACAGGGTGAGTTAGGCAGCCGCGAGGCCCTCATGAGTGCGAGGCCTAAGGCGGCCGCCTAACCCGCCTAATTAAAGAGCCGCCTCTGCCCATTGTACATGTGAATAATAAAAGGCCATGTTTCTCTGTTCGCTCCTACCTCCTAACTTGTTCTCACTTTTCACCCATATATATTCTTTTCCCAGTTTCTCTATCCCTTAATCTCTTTAATTTTCTTCTGCTCTTTATCCAGTGCAATATCTGATGTACCTATCATTTCTTCTTTTAGCTTTTCAGTATGCCCCCACATGCTGAGTTGCCAAGTATATTTTTCAGATCCAGCAAAAGCATGTTTCAAAACCAGAAAAAAATAGCTTAACGCCTAAATTAATAAATTAAGGCTGGCCATACACCTATAATTTTTTTTTAGTTCAACCCGCGGACTGAATGTAAAAAATTGATGCAATTCCTCTTTGACAAGTGCCACTGGCACTTGTCAGAATACCCGATCAGAGTAGACAGCTCATTGGCTGCCAGCTCTGATTGTACGAAGGAAGATTTTCCAGTCGGCTCCTTTGTTCAGATGATCGAGGAATGCTGGCTGAAAGGAAGCCAACAGCCCACACAATTTTGGCCGGTACATTCAAAATTCAGCCAGTGTATGGGCACCTTCAGGTACAGCTTCAACCCCAGAAAGGGCTCCAGTTCCCTTTAATTGTCTTTCCTATCTGTACACACCTGTATTTGCCATGCATCACAACACCACTTTTGTGTTAGTTGGTGACAGTCAATGTATTTATATCCCTGGAAATGTCTTTTAAAAATGTACAAATGTTTTTGTTGGCTATAATGTCCCTGAAAATAATACATATATGGAAATGTACATCCGTTGAAGTGTCCTTGATTAAATAGTGTCCCTTGACATGTTCCTGGTAATGCAAATCCATAAAAACATATATATTTGGAAATGTATCTTGTATCAGTGGTGTGAAGGAACTGGTCTAGTTTGCATGGCATGACATTTTGTTACAAGGATATTATCCTATGTTGAATCATAGCTCTACAACATTATTGCTTAACTGACACATGCTAATAACCTTTGAGGTATGCTGGTTGCGGAAAATACTATAATCCACTCAGATGCTGTCAACCTGCCAGCAGTTAGAAGAGGGAGCAAAGGAAGTGATGTTGCTTTGTAACCCTAACAGGAGCTGCTAAGCGTTTCGTCTAACTGACAGTTGGCTGCCCAGCAACTAAGGTCTGAGAGGACATTGTGATAACCACAAAATACCAGTTTTAATGGCAAAAAAATAAAAATATATATATACATATATATAGTACAGGACAGGGGGTAAGGGCCCTTTAAGGGGATGGCAAAATAGTTTTGTTTGGACTGACTACAAATGTTCTGGGCTTAAAAGAATTAACCCATCTGTTAGGGAAGGTCTTAAAAGGGCAAGGAGCCAGTCAGCAGGTGTCTCTGAGGGGTTGTATGGAACAGAACACAAGTCGGTGAGGGCTGTGGACTGTTTCGCTGCTGAGACCCTGCTAGACATCTGTGACTGAGATAGACCCTCTTGGAGTAGGCCGGGACATGCCATACCTTTGTATGGGATGTGCTTATTCAGGAGGTGAGATTTTGGATGTGGTTTTTTTATTATTATTAACACATTGATTTCAAAAGCTTGGCACAAAAACCACCAGACCCCAGTTGAATACATAAAAAACACAACTCAGAAGGGGTTATGGCACAAAACACTTGAAGCCAAGGAAATGTGTGCAGCATGCCAGCCACAAAGGTTACATAGTTTTTGTTATGTGATGCTGGAGTTAATGACGATTTGCAAGAAATACTACCACTTCCTCTCTTTTAGGTTGTATGTTAAACACGACCTATGCGCTATTGGGGTTCATACAGTGCAGCATGTCTTCTCTATTTCACTGTATTATTTGCTGAATTGGTTTGGTTGGTTGGCAAAAATTGCACATATACTTTGTTTAGAAATTTAAGGGGAAACACATTTACCTGTAACTTGCCTGATTTTTAACCAGAACATTTTATTAATTTTCTCAAGCATTACAATATGCATAACTAGACATTCCGTAGTGTACATTCAGTAGCATATGGATCCACATTGTGTAGTAGGCATATTATCTATACAATCAAATAAACAAAAACAAAACCAGAAAAAGAAGAACAAAAGCCATATCATGTTCTGTTTAAAACATCAGTCATGCAGTGTTTTGTTGCCTGCGGCAAGGGTTAATCAGGAAGGGATACCCGCATGCACAGTTAGTTTCAGATATAGCAAGCCTCTACAAGACCTATCTCTGCCCAACTGTTGGACGCAGGGTGAGAACTGTATTCCTAGGAGCTATTGAGGGAAAACCAAGCTATCCATGAGCTCCATAGAACATCAAATTGTATAATCTTGTCATTATTAAAGGCTATAAGTCTCTCATAGTTGTAGTGGAGTTGGGCTAGATGAATGATGGAAGGAGAGTCTAGCATTTTCCAATTCCTGGCAATAAGAAGATGAGCTGCTAAGAGAACGTGGGTGATAACAATCCTGTATCAGGGTGGGATAAGCTCAATCCCCAAATTTAGTAGTGCCAGATCAGGGGTAGGCTCTACCCTAGTGGTAATAATGTCGCTTATAAGTCTAAAGACCGCCTTCCAAAAGTCTTGAAGAAGAGGACAGTGCCAAAAGGTGTGTAAGAGAGTGCCCACTGCACCGCACTCTCTCCAGCACAGAGCAGAACGCTCTTTATAACATGTGGCTAGTCTTGAAGGAGTCAGATACTACTGTAGCGTAATCTTCAGGGTCAGTTCCCAGAGATTTACGCATTTGGTTGCCAAGAGGGTTGTTTTGAGAGCATTAGTCTACTGGGCTATAGAGTAATGGGCAAGTAGATCTGCCTCCCACTTTTGGAATGTGAGAGTTTTAGTAAAGTTGCATTTCTCCTGTATGTGCTCTAGGCTAGGGATATACCTTTGGACTTGAGTGTGTTGATTATGGTAAAACGTCCACAGGTTAGAGGGAAAACGAATATCCGTTTTTTGGTAGGCCCCAATAGGTGGCAAATTTGTGGTTTCAGGATTATTATTATTATTATACAGGATTTATATAGCGCCAATAGTTTGCACAGCGCTTTAATAGCAACAATAGTGGCTCTCAACATTTCCTCAGGAAACAAGGCAGATTGTGTAGCACTCTCATACACCAACGCCAAGTTGGCAATCAACAAGTCTGAGAAGGTTTTGTAATATTCGGCCAAGTAGCCATCAGGACCTGGGGATTTGGGGTTAGGTAGAGGTAACTTGCCTGATTTTAAGGAGTTCATACATAGTAGTACTGTCATTGTACCTAACTTGTAGGCTTGCTTTACTGTAAGTAGCAAGACATGAATATTATTTAACCTAAGGTTTATGTAAACCCAAAACTTGTATTAGTGGTAGATATAAAGGGTTAAAACCCTTATCAGGTTATTTTTTTTTGTATGCTGTATCCCACTGGAAAGATTTCCCTTCATTTCTTGTCCAGAAGACACAACAAGAAATGAAAGGAAAGCTCTCCAAAATGAATGGGATTCCCATCTTAGAGAGTTGTCAGAGGAACAGGTGTCACCTTTGGGGGATTGTTATTAAAGTGACACTAAACTCAGGAATTAAGCCTTAAAAATGCATTCAAGTACCTTAACTTTTAACAAAAATGTACCTTACTTATATCATACAAAAATTTATATAAAATTCAGCTGTAGATCCTCAAATCATCTCTGAATTGATGCTGATGCTGTCCTTCCTTCTGGAAGGTGGCTTTTTTCCTCCTGGTCCCTGCGTTGTAAAGTAGCCACCGCTCCAAGCTCACTCCCATGATGGAATACAATCTCACTTTTAATTTACTCATTTGTATGGAAATTGTATTCTATCACGGGAGTCAGCTTGGAGTGGTGGCTACTTTTCAACACACACAGGGACCATAGGGGGATTTACCTTTTGAGTTTAGTGTCACTTTAACTTCTTGCTCTGGTGCTGACACTCATTTTTTTAGATTTCCACATTTACCATTACTTTTTGTCCAGGTAACAATGGTCACCAGGAAAATAAAGGGTAGATTCTTCCCAGCACAGACATAGACAGCAATAAAAACTTTACAAGGGTCTAAACCTTCCTTAATGTATCCTGAGTTTAAAATATAGCCTTTAAATACACTTAAGGCCCCATTCACACCAGGACAACAGTGTTTCAGTGTGTTTTACACGTGTTTTTTGGAAGAGCGTTTTTTGTGCATTTTTATGTGCGTTTCAGCGCTGAAACGCGATTAAAAATGTGCAAAAATATGCTGATCAGCGTGTTTCCATTGACATTTATAGGGTAAATGAGCTGATCAGCGCTACAATGGATTATAAAAATAGAGACAAAACAATGTGCAGCCCTTTCGTGATTTTCAGGTGCTGCACTAGAGGCCCCCTATGTCTATCAAGTTAGCCAACATTGTTTTAGAGGTTAGGCCAGTATAGCTAATCCCTTTACTAAGCTACTGCCCTGGAAATAGTATCCAGTCTTTTGGGTCTCACCCCTGACCTTATTTGCCCAGGCCTTTACTTCTGACAGCTTTACATATTATAACTGCATTCCCAAAAAAACAGACACAGTAACAACTGTAGATGATAGTTTAGCAAAGAAAATTGCAAGAAAGCAGAACAATACAAATGGATCACTCCAAGTTTGATCCCCAATATATATGGCTTACTGGACAGGTCAGACATGCTGCTGTATTGACCGTATTAACTGAAGTGACACATGTATTATTTTCTGTGACATAGAATGACAGTCTCTGTCTTACACAAAACTCAACCTTGCTCTTCATGTAAGTTCTGGTTGACTGTACCTTAGCTTCCCACAGCTTGATAGCCCACCCAGCTCTAGCAGTGTTCTGCTGTGCTCAGCCTTGCACAACATGCATGAACTTCTCTCCTGATCTCTGTCCCAAACTTAGTCGCAACCTTTGCAGGGTGCCACCTGTACTGTATTAAAACTTACCACAAGACCCAACAATATAAGCTGCCAATAATCAGGTAGACTGTAATCTTCTCCAAAATATTCCCTTGAATACATACATTTCCATACACCAGAGTAGGCTTTGTCAACATTTTTCAAACTCACAGGAACCCTTGAAATAACTGTCAGGTCTCAGGGAAGCCCTACTAAAACGAATTTATCTACAGGACATTATCGTGTTATGTTCATTGTATAAAGTTTTAAATAAAACAAGAATGTGTTATACCTAAAGTGTTTGATACCCAGGGCAGATAATTTTACAACCCCCCTCTATGCAACAAAATTATTTTCAGTTTTAATCAGGAAAATATATGAATAAATAATGGGCAGAAAAGAAATGCTGAAAGTGAAAATTGTTTCATGCCCAAACACTGCTGCTCAGTGGAGAAACATACCCTTGCATTGGTGATCATTATTGGTCACCTTTACCTTGGTTGATTGTCAGAGAAATGCTTTAGGGTTCATGTCAACAGGCTTTCTAGTCAAATGTTTGGTTTGCCATTAGCAGGCCAGTGGTCACCAGAACAAATACATATAGATATGACCTATTAACCCTTTGGGACTGACATCAATACAAACTTGTCAGTGGTTCTAACCATCCCCTGCTGTATCCAAAATAAAAGATATGGTTATAGCAACATTTTAAATCATTTGATTAATTGAATCTTTGTTTTATAATTCGTCCAGAATTAAATTAATCCAAAAATTCAATTAACAGCTCCTGGAGCATGAAAAGAAAGTTTGCACAAACACTCTGGAGCATGAAAGGTAAGTTGCACAGCCCAAAGCCATGTGCAAATGGACTACAGTCAGAAACCAAAAATCAAATTCTACCAATGCATCCCTCTACGTATGTGATTTTGAAATACTTACACTTGCAGAGCATTCGCTTCCTGCTTTGTAAGTGCAAAATGACTTCAGTTTGCCAAAACAATGCACACCGGGATTGCCTTGTCATCAGCAGAGCATTGCTGAGAACTCTCAGCTGTAATCTCACAAGATCTCAGGGAAAGGCATTTTCCTCCCCTGAGATGATGTGCACAGTCACATTTCCTAGTCACATATCTAGTCACATGTGCCAGAAATCCAGGAAGTAAAAGGAGAGCTAGTAATTTGCTCTTAATAAACATGGCCACTCTCAGAAGACTGGGAAAAAAAAAGAGAAATAAGTTATGCAAAGAATACAAAGCCTGCAATTATCTAGAAGTATGTGTTTGTAGATAGGGTAAAGGTCCACTTTAAGAGCCAGCTAAATCTGACTTCGCCAGATTATATAAAACAGATGAAAGGTTATCTTTCACAAAGGAAAATGAGGCCTTCATAGAAGATGTTATTCTCTGACAAAAAAATTTGCCCCTTATTGCCTGTGTTATGCTTGCATTGTCAGTGATTAATCTGTCTGTGCCTGTTGCTTTTCAGTCTATCACATCTGGCATCTACATATTGCTGACTGAGATTTAAATGATTGTATTAGGACAATGCAAGCCAATAATTATTTGATAATGCAGTGAAATAAATACTTCTGGCTGTTATTTTGTGCTTATTTTAACAGTCATATGATAAAAGCAGTCATTTGTTTAGTCATAATAGCACTTTTAGAATGTGATTGTTACTTATGTATGGTTATTATTTGCTGATGAATGGACTGGACCATCAAGATCCAAGGCAAATCCATTTTAAAGTGAACTAGTTTATTAGCATCTTAAACAGCATCTCCCAAATTCTAATCCTCTGCAGTGGTTTCCAAGATCATCATAAAGAAAAGAACAGACAACACTTATTGGATCATTCACTTAACCACTAAAGAGAGCAAGTAGGGAATGAGCACCTCCAGGTACCTGCCTCATAGGCCACCTGTGAGGCACAGGGGGCTGGAGGGAATAGGGCTATGCGCTCAACCAAAGGAGCAGGTCAAAATTTGTATACCAAGCCACCCCAGGATTAGGAACTCCTAGTAAACTAGTGTAGCGCTCACCCCCGAAGGAGCAGCTGGATGATCCGGGCTTCCATAGCCTGTCTATGGATTTCTAGTAACCTGCTGTACCAATAGCACTTACCACCTCCAGTTGCAACCGACAAAGCGAAGTCCAGACAGTAGATAAAAGCTGAATCTCTTTTATTGCTGAACTTCAGGGAGAGAGGGTCAGGGCCGGATACATCCAAGACAAGGAAGACTCCTTTAAGCAATAGATCACAGACTAGAACATTTAAGCCAGACTCTGCAATATGTGCAGAGAACACCAGGTAAAAAGTAGTGCTTCAGAAGTCCTCGTACATGTTCATCTCCAGTATCAGTAGCTGACCACTGAGCCTCCAGATTCAGGCCCCAGTGTCAGTATCAGGCTAGTCCCCAGGCTTCAGGCCCAGCAAGTTCAGTCAGTCAATAGCAGCCTCCCCCTAAGGAGGCCTGGTCGAGGGACACTAACTGTTGCATCAGCCACACTGAGCATTTATATCCTCTCCCGGCATGCACCACTGGTCTGTACCTTCCAGTGATTGGCCAGGAGACACCAAGGCTCAGTACAATCTCTATTGGCTGCTCTGCTCTGTGACACAAACACACCCAGCAACAGGCAGATGCCACATCCATAGATTGTTCTGAAGAAATGAGAGGAACATAACTACAGATCTATCTCAGACTAACTACAGTCTGAGAATAACTAAATTTCACAGCACTCCTGCTACATACTTCCCCCACCGATTTAGACTACGTCCCGGAGTGTACCCATCGCTCTCACTCTTGAGAGCGGATGTCCTAACAAATATGGATGGATAAAGGGAAGGGAAAAACTGTACATTGTACATCAGAATTGTAAAAAAAAAAAAAAAAAAAAAAGACAAATCACAATGTTGAGATTTTTTTCCAAAACAAACTCACTGTCACCATGACCGTGTCTCAATCTAACACCTCCTATTCCTATCTCTATCTAAATATAATAGGCATTGCAATACACAATGCAACAGTAGAAGTGTAGTCGTGATTCTTCTCCTCTTAGTGCATCTTAAGAAACACAGCATAACAGCAACAAAAAATTTGATATGAGCAACACCTTCTAGAGCAGGGGTGTCAAACTCAATTCAATCGTGGGCTGCATCAACATTATGGTTGCCCTCAAAGGTATCTGTATGACTATATAAATGTATATAATCTTTATCATTTAGATTGTAAGCCCTCACGGGCAGGGCCCTCCTTACCATCTTGTCTTGAATTATATTGTGACTGTAATGTCTTCCTTATATTGTAAAGCGCTGTGCAAACTATTGGCGCTGTATAAATCCTGTATAATAATAATCATAATTGCCTCTGCATTCAATTATCACTGGTTTTAGTAAAAACGTAATACCTAGATCTGAAAGTAGAAGTCTAGGAAATGGCCTGGTGGGCCGGATTCAGCCCATGGGCATCGAGTTTGACACATGTGCCCTAGAGGCTTAATAATTATCCTGGAGGATAATTTCTGCTCTTTTTTTAGTGGTATCTCAGTAATGTCACCATATGGGTCAGAGGAGGGTCAGATCAAGGTGTCATCATTTTGAAAGCATGCAAGTTAGGAAAAGTTATTTTTCCATATAATACATTTTATGGAACCACACTGTTGTGTCTCATTGTTTTTATATTTTACAAATGAGTAATGTACTCTATAATATAATATTATAGTGATCTGGCATATTGATTTGACACTAACATTGGAAAGGAACAGATGGTGTCAGCAATTCAGCTTATGTTCATATAATGCAGGTGGCCAAATCTTATATTTGTCAAGTGATATAATGATTATGCTATGTTTGTTATTTTATAGCAGTAGTTGGAAAATTGGCTTAATTTTCTTGCTCAATGTATACCATCTATGTACATTGTGACCATAGTAAAAATAATTTGGACTGTCCACTCTAAACATCTTTAATTACATTAGTGGAGCGATCACAGTAGGATACTAATGGATACTAACTGGTGAACTATAGTTTTCTGTAGCAATACTCTCATTAGCACTAATGTACAACAATGATTGGACTTCATATTCTTAGAAATGTAAATGGCAGTAGGTTTAATCCATTCAGATATAACAATCAATTTTGCCAAAATGATAATTTTCAGCATGTGGGCCAGGAGGAGCTAAAACCTACACTGACCGAGTTAAAATTAAAGATTATTGTTATATTATTATTATTATTGTTATTATTACATTTACTACTACATATAGTGGTAAAATAGTTTAGTAATTTGAGCCTCATTTGTTGTTGCTTATTTAGAGATTGAACAGGACAAGGAGCTCTAATCTGCACTGGTGAACTCGGCAAATAAAGTAGTAAACCTCACTATGATATAATGACAAGGATATGAAAATGTTTAAAATGTTTAACAGTTACTGTCTATTGTCTATGAATGTCATTGCCAGTACAATGAAAAGCTGTATATAGTGTATTTGTACCCTTATGTGTTATAAACAGTGGCCAATGTGCCAAGAATTTCTGTGCCATCCATTTACCAGGAGCGGGCCTATTAAAACCATGTCTTCTGATCACTTAATAGTTAATTGTGACAACGGCGGGTCTGACCAGGTGCAGATGCGGGACTAATATCTGTGCTACATTGCACAGACTTTAGCACATTTTCAATGTCATTTCTCAAGATATTACAAGAAATCTTTTCTGCAGAGTGGTGACATTTTCTGAATGGGACAGTAAGGTCAGTGCAAAGCTGGAGAAACAATTCAAAAACCCACAACCAAGTCAACCTAAAGCCTCTGAGGCTGACATTTGCTGAAATGCATTAGTAACTATTACTTTCTGAGCACAATGGAGCAGCAATAAACTACAATGTGGAAGACTTGTGCTGACATGCTTTGTGATCCCATAAAGAGGGTTCCTTGGCAGTGAGCCATGTTCAGGTTTGTGGGTTTGGAAAGGAGGTAGAGCCGATGAACTTCAGATTACAGAAGTCAGAAAGTTTGGATATTTAAAAATGCTGATTGTAATAATTTATGTATATAAAGATTGGGATTCTAAGTACTTTTTTTAACCAAAATGTTTACTATTATGTGGTCATGGAAAACAAATATCGCAGTTTAGATCAGGCACTGTCAGATTCAGTTATGTGCTGGCTTCTTTCATAAGAATTCCTCCTGTGTCTACTACAGCCGCTCCAAAGACTAGTATTAGCATTAGGATGATCAGTGTATAAATATATATAGCCCAAACTTTTTTATTTTAGTTTTGGATAGACTAAGGCATTGTTAAAAAAAAAACTTGTCAGGTTAGTTTTTGCTGTCTGTGTCCCGTTATGGACAATTCTGTTCACTTCCTGTTTCAGACACTTATAAGTAGTGAGATGACATCTCTACAGATCACCTCCAGTTCCCCATAACGGTCTGTCTCAGTGAAAATGGTTACCAGGACAAAATAGAGGCTGAATCTCTAGCAGAAACACAGGCAGCAATCACTGCTCCTCTATACACAAATATGAAAAAAAACTTTAAGAATTGAATAATGCTTACTCTTGCTAGCAAAAGTGGATGGCCACCATGAAACATGGCTCAGCTGCAAAGGACTAGATAGCAGGATTTAAAATGCTCTAGAAGGACTGTCGGAGCTTGAATGAATGAAAACAGAGCAGACTGGTGCAATGCCTATAAAATTAGGTTATATACAAATACATACCATTTAATAGAGTAATTCTACTTTTGTTTAGAAGAAATCAATCCTCCCTGTGTGATTTAGTGTACTTTACAAGGAATGCAACCAATTTTGTTGCAGATTCCTACCTGTTTCTGTTCTGAAGAAAAAGTTGTTTATTCCAGCATTTCGTTTTCCAAACCGATCCCTGAATAGGAGGGTTTGGGTTCATTATAATCAGCAGATGGACTTCCTTTTTCCTAATAGAGAAATGTGCAGTGTCTGCATCCATTTAGTAGTGGTTAACCCTTACAGAGTATCTCACCAAAAATGAAACTCTTATTGCAAGGCATGCCAATAATGTTACTTGTATGTTAATGCAGACTTCTGGGAAAATCAGTCAGCCAATCACAGAAGCAGGTAGTAACATTTCTGGGGGTGTTCCGTACACCAACTGTGTACGGAATGCCTCCAGGTTGCCACATTGCATTACATTTTTTGACAGATTTAGAACGTTACAGCAGCTACAGTTTTAAATGGTAAGGAAATGTTTAACATTACATTTCAAAATGGCTTGTGTGGCAATTATATATGCTATATTAATTTTTTAAAGATGTTTTCATTTTTATATTTTTAAAGTTACCGTTTAAAGGAGATACATACAGCTATAAATGGGGGGGGGGGAGCAGCATTTTTTTGTGTTTTTCTTTAGTACAGAGTAGATAAGGAGTCATGTAACTATAGCTTTTTAGAAAACCACAGGTCCTCTTTAAATTGTCTCTGTACAGGCCTATTTTTTATTTGAGGTCTTTATACTCTTTAAGGTCACAGCATGCCTGGAGTGAATGGTGCCAGAGAAAACTGGTGCAATGTGTATAAAACTAGGTTGTGAACATACTGTTTATATAGTATACTCGTTATAGGAGATACATACAGCAATACAAAACACCTTTTTTTTAAAGAGAAGAAGGGTACATTGAACTGAAAATCTTGTTTTTTTTTACCTTTAGTATACAGTGTACAAAGAACCAAGTCGCTGGGTTTTTTTAACAGTAAATCCTTTATACAAGTTCAGTTTTTTATTTGAGGTCTGTAAACTCTTTAGGGTACCTGTCTCTATGCAAAGTAACCTTAAGACGTCAGTACTGGTTATGTTGAATATATTCTGAGCTTTTAACATATCAAATCTGAAGGTTTACTATGTATCACCTAAACACTATCTCCTGGGCTGCAAGGAGATGCTCAGACAATCTGTAACCTTATTCCGGATACCAATTCCCAAAGAGGGACTATGACAACCATAAAAGGGATAGTACTGAGAATAAGGTCTTGAAATGGAGCTGCAAGTCAGTCTTTGTGCTGTTATCATTATATTGCCCCTGGGGCCAGATTAAAATAAGCATAGTGTTCTCGGAAGTGGAATTTTCTCTTTGAGGAGTGGGAAGCATAATAACTACAAACAGAAGTATTATGTTATACAGGAATGTCTTGTCAGGGATAAAAACAGATTCAATCTGGTGTTCTATATACAACACTAACATCACAAAGGCATCTACCGCAGAATGAATAAATAAAACAATCTCAATAGGTTTAAAATAAAACACATTCATTAGCATTATAATGGCAAAATATAATTGTACATGTGTCAGTTTATTATCTTTCCATAATACAGATAACTACAAATATACATACATGCACACTCAATGTAACATCATGTTTGTGTAGAAAGAATAATGCAACATTTCCTTTTAATTGACCCTGAAATGATACTTAAGTTGCTGAAGTGCCACTGTAACATAATGGCAGGTTTCTCTGCATGCTTGTATATCTCTTAAAGTGGACCTTTACCCCCTTTCACTAAAAATCACATCAGTATTCAGCTCTGCACGCTGATATTAAATCATGTTACATGTTTTTCTACTTGCTGGCTCTCTTAGGCATTAATGATGTGGCCCATGCTTAAGAGATGCACCCTGGGAAGGTTACATCACAGTGTATTGTTGGGAAATCTCATCCATAAAATTGAAAATCTTGTGAGATCTCAAATGCATTGTTTTCCCCCTGAGATGATGTGCATGGTCACATTTGCCAGAGTTCCAGGAAGTAAAGGTTGATGGCTTATTCTGGCCATTGAAAATGGCCACTGTGAGAAGAATGGGGAGGAAAAGAAAAATAAGGCATGCAAAGAATAAAAAGCCGGCAATTTTCTAGAAGTATGTGTTTGTAGATTGCCATTACTAAACATTTCTAAAGGTGACTTTGCTGTCATTTTAAAGATAAGGGTAAAGTTCCTCTGTAACTCCTCTTCCTCTGTGTCCTATGAGAACCCTGGTGCCACTAAATTCTTTGTAACTTTCCTGATTGACAGTCTTGCTCTCTACTCCCTTTCATCTTCTTTGCCTATTAGCCAGTCAGGCAGCCCTATTAAATCATGGGTCATTAGTAGGATTAACGAAAGCAAGGCTGTTAACCAAGAGTGCTGGTGAGAAAGTGCAAACCATGGCAACTCAGAACTAGGGGCTACCCGGGAACCCATTTGGAAAACCTAAGGATGTGCTTATATCTGGAGGTACCTTCTATGCCAGGAAAGTTGTACTTTTTCAACAAAAGTTACATTTCAGGTATGTTTTTAAAAAAAAACAGTACTTGTCGATTCAGGGCAAAGGAACGTGCTTGCAGCAAGGCCTCTGCTATTGCCTTGAGTTTTAATAGCATGCATATCAAACCAAGTGTCTTGTCAGTATCTCACATAGATTGTCAGACTTGTCAGTATCTCACAGAGACTGTCAGTCACCACGGACAGTGATGACCTGAACAAGCACAGTGAAATCAATGTCACTGCATCAATAAGTTGGAGACAAGAAGACATAGTGATAAACATGCCTAAGGCAGTAGGATCCCACAGGCACTACAAATCTGAAACAACAGCTGGTTTGCTCTTGGGGGGATTCTCAAGAGCTTCAAACCAAGCAAGTGACTCTGTGATACACTGCCTAGATTTGTTCCTGCAGCTGCTATGTAAGATACATTTTATCCTCAATGAACATACGTTCACCTTATTTACTAACAGTTTGCTTTGTGAACAGACTCTACTCCTTAAAAAGGAACTTTACCCATACCTTGAAAATAACAATATTATAAATATTTAGTAATGACAATCTACAAACACATACCTATAGGTTATAAATTGCAGGCTTTGTATTCTTTGTATACCTTATTTTTCTATTATTTCCCAGTCTTCTGACATTTCTGACAGTACCCTAAGTAAAGGTAGGTTACTAGCTCTCCCTTTACTTCCTGGAACTCTGGCACATGTGACTAGGGCATGTGATCAGGACATATGACCATGCACATAATCTCAGGGGACACAAATTCCTTTGCCTGAGATCTCATGAGATTACAGATTAAATTTCCCAGCGATGCTTTGCAGATGTAACTTTCCCAGGATGCAATGCTTGGGTACAATTACATAATTTGTGCCAAAATGAACCTGGAAGTGGATAAAGTCTATTTGGAAGTAAACGAAAAACATGTTTGATTAACTAATAAATGTAATATGATTTTAAACCAGCATGCAGAGCTGCTTGCTGGTGTGATGTTTAGTGAAATGGGGTAAATTAACCTTGCTGCCATAACCCTACAAATTTTCCTTAACCAGCTGCATACTTTAGGCATGCTACATACACCCAAGAAAACTTTAACAATGTAAAAAATGGGGTCTTGTCCATGTTCCCCCGCTGCTACTAGTATAGTCTACAGACAAGATGTACTTCTATTCTCACTTTAATTTTGGTGTGCTATGTGTCTCTTTCAGACCTGTGTAGTAATCCAGCATGAAACGTTGCCCTTCAGTGAAATGTCTTGTAATAAAGACCAGTCACTGCAGCTCTCTAACATTGTGTAGGGTGACATGTCTTGTATCTGCCCCCTCATGTAGTTTCTTGCAGGCAGACTGTAGTGGGTGAGGCCTGCTGGGTCCCTCCAACAGCTCTGCTCTCTGCGCAGGCTATGTGCAGCACAGTGATGATGTACCTTCTGATAAACTAATATCTAGGTTTGCAAAGGCTTTTGGTGCACATATTCTTTGTTGGGAAGTTTTTGTGCCAGGGGTTCAGCTTTAACTTAACAAGAGGAGGAATTTTAATATTGATCTAAAATAGTTGGGGTATGGGACTGATAGCTCAATTGTAGGAATCTTTTAGCAGGGCTACTATGACCTTGAGGGCCCGTTTACACCATCCGGTCTAAACAGACAGTGAGGGCAGAATGATCAAAATAAAATGATCAAATAGAATCAGTTCCTATTTTTCAATTACTAAATAATATTATCTGTATTTGCTGCAGCAGAAGAGCTAGCTAAGCACCAGAATACATTTAAAAACATATATCAAAACAACGATTTGCCATTATTTGTGACTATGTAATAAACCAGTAGATTTTATATGTTTCTCCTGCCGAGCCTTACATCAGATTGATTGCAAAATAGGCATATCTAATTTTCAGATTAAATGTGCCTAAAATGCTCCAAATGCATAAATAGTGCCATTTGCAAAGTGTGATCTGCTTGCTAATAAGCCTAATAAATGCAATCTAAATATTTTCTTCGACCGCCAGTTTTCCTCATTTGTCATTCTGCTCTCTGGTTTTTAACTCTCCAAAACAACAAGGCAGAGGTGAAGCAACACCAGCTATTTTGGTATGCTGTAAACAAATGAAAATTTACGTTCACCTCCACCACTGCTCCCTTGTTGCATTCAATTATTTTCTGCCAGGCTGATCGAGTGTGAATCTTAAGGATGTGACAGAGGAAAATGCACAAAGCACACAGGCTGTGTTTCACCTCAAAAAGCGTATAAATATTTGAGCGTTTGGACTGCTATTTCTGAATGAGTGAAGCGTGCCTAACTGGCGGGCTTTAAAATACATCGCAAAGTTTGCTTGCAAAACTTGTGAATGATTCATTCTCTAACTCTTGCTCTTCATCCTCTCTTGGGTGTCTAACCTGAAGCGCAAACTTTGAACAAAACAAGTGCGGTATGAATTTTAGAGGTTCAGAAAAGTTATATTATTACCAATATATTTTATGCTAGTGAAGTACAGCACATGTCATATTAAATGTGTCTCAAGTAGTGTGCAGGGGTAGTCCCACTGCAAGGGTTAAAACATCTTTGCCCAGAGTCCTGCTTTAAATTACATTTCTAGCTAGTCTTGTCATGCCTACATAACCATCCATTCAATAACTGTGTGTAATGGGGCTCCACTAAATCACCTTGTTTTGGTTGAATCAGCAGGTTTATCCCTGGGATATCTGCATTGTTTGTTTTCGGTACAGAGGACAAGTATTATTTAGAAGGGCTAAGATATTGCTTGGGACTACATTAGGTTAGTTGTATGATCAAATGATAATCTGATAACTTTTAATGTTATTAAACCACCTAGGTTAGGGGTTTAAATGATGTTAGGGTGAGGGTTAAGTATTAGGGCCAGGTTAACCGTTATTTTGTGCACATTTTCTTTAGGAAGAAAAATGCATTTGACAATTTTTTTTTTATTCAAGCCAATATAAATTACATATGAATATAATTTAATTTTTATTTGCTGCTAGCAAGTGGTGTTCATGACTCCTAAGTCTAACCTTATATTTTTTCACTTATTTACAGAACTCAATAGCTCAAGCTGCAATTTAGATACACAACTAAATGAGTACTGACTCCTCTCCCTAGTGGTTCTTATGCTGTACAAATTTTAATAATGCTCTGTAAATGTAATGGTTATATACTGTATAGTAAACTCCCACTTATCTAGCATGGGAATAGGTAGATACCTGATAACTGTAGTTTCTGGTTGCTTGAGAGTTAATATTAACTCCAAAGCAACCGCCTGTGGAACTCCGGCCAGGAGCGGACCTGAGAGAGAAAATTTGAGGACATATCATAACCTCAATTTTTTTTGTGTCGGTTGCTTAAATGCTGGATAATGGGGAGTTTACTATATTAGTTGCTTATAGCAATAATAAACAAAACAATATTAAATATTTTCAAAATAGTAAACATAATATAGAATATATTTTTAAAACATAAAGTAGGTGTAAACTGAATGATACTTTGTATCATAAACAATTGCAATTATTTTAATTTCCATTAGTTTTTATAGAAAGTTTTTAACAAGAATAAGACAAGTCAAGAATGGTACATTATACAGTACAAATAATTAAGAAAATAGAAATCAAAAGAACTTGAAAACTAGCCAAGCATTCCGAGCAATAATAAGTAAAAATGCAATTAGCAATTCAAAATTACTTATACAGAGGTCGTAGAGGAATTAGACCAATTAATTCACAGGTACCATTTGCAATTAAATTTAGCAATAGATCCATCCCTAAAGGATACAATTCTTTTGTATTGATAGTACATTTTAACAATTGAGAAAGTTTCCCTAATAGATGGGGCTAAAGTACTCTTCCAATGTCTGGCTATAGTTAGTTTAGCTGCTAGGAATATATGAATTACCAAGCTTCGGGTTGGGAACAGGGAATTACCCTATTCCAATGGTAAGAATGGCTAAAGATGGATTAGGATCTACGAAGATCCCCATTAAAGCTGAGATTCTTTTAAACATCTCCCTCCAGAAGCTTTTCAAACAAAGACAATACCATAAGATGTGGTATGTGCTGCCCATTTGCCCACAACCCCTCCAACAAAGGGGAGAGAATGAGGGAAATATTTTGGCCAGTCATTGGCTTGAGGAGAAAGAAAGTTTGAGTTCTCTTTCCCACAATACGAAGGGTTTGAATTTAGTGAAACAGGTTTAATCCTGTTATATTGAGTAATACACTGATATACGCCCACAGTTTGGAAAGTTTTTGAAAAAGTATCTCCAGCCTTACTAGGTATCACGCATTCTGTGTTGGAGGTGGATTTGAGAAAATTAGTTACCTGAAGGTATTGAAAGCAACATTTAGTTGGTAAGTTAGATTTGCTTACTAACATGGGAAAAGATACAATAAAAGGACCATCAAACAACTGCAATTATTTTTGTTTCATAAAATACTTTTTAACTTTCTATAGCCTTTTTGCATCTCTGTGCTGTTGATCTCCTCCAGCCTCTTCAGCCAATTGCTCTCTACATGTGCTAGCTCCAGAGACAGCTGCATATGATTTCTCAGTCCGAGATTATATATGGTAGCATGCATTTACATTGAGCATAAGGCATGGCTGCTTTTATTTTTTTCACCAAAAAGGCATGTGACAGGGTGATAACACAGGGTGATAACACAGGAGCGTAGTTGAGATACAGGGACAGAGGGTTGCTATCCTTTAACAGAAAGTTCTTGAATAAGGACCTTCATGACAAGTTAATCTGATATTTTTAATGAAAGCTATAGATTTAACTGTATTTAAAAAAAATACTCTTAAATCGACCGTAACATTGTAAAGATTACATGAAATTTAATGATTTTAAATTTACTTTAAAACCCTTTAAGGGTTTAGTTAATAGGTTAAGAGGGAGATCAGGGCTCATTTTATGTTAAAAAATGAGCCCTGATTAAGGAACACTTAAAGACTGCCATTGCTTTTCTCTCCTGAAAAGGGCGATTTGACTTATTTCTGATTTTTCTGTGACTTTCCTTTTCCTGATCTGTATGCATGTTTTGGGTCGATGAGTAAGATAGTATTGAAGCCAGCACCCTGCCTCAGTATTTTTCTTAAGAGACATCAGCACTGGTGCAAGAAGTGGACCGGCTGTTGATATTTAAGCATGTTAGTGAATGTTAGTATGCAGGAGTATGCATTTCTAGGCAGGCTGCATTTGCATTGTAATGCCCACATGTGACACTGAGCCTCCATGAATACAAGAATGGAAATCAATTGAATGAAAGGGGTAGTTCAGGAACAGTAAGGCTGGGGAGGAAAGCACTAGAGAATTCTGGACATCTTCCATCCAGGTAATGGGTAGGCTCTATCAGACTTGCTGCATCTTCTAGTGCATACTGAGAATAGCTCACAGTGTGCAGTCACAGAAGACTTAACATTTTAGTTAGGGATGCAGCGATACCGGTTTTTCCCCATCGAGTATGAAGGCCAATATTTTTTTTTTGGGTACTGGCCGATACCGAATACCGATACCAGCATCCCGAGGTAGCGTAAGCCCAGCTAATCAGGAAGCTGGGTGGTGGGTCATTACCCGCCGCCCGGCTTCCTGATTGCCTGGGAAACTGGTATTCTATTGCAAGCACACCAGCTTCCCGCTCCCTTGTGACACTGTGAGCGGGAGTGTCCCTTGTGACACTGTGATTTGATAAAAGTAAGGTAAATATAAAATAATGCATATGAGTATTTCATATTTATATATACAGCTATGATGTGGATCTTTAGAGTCTTTTTCATATGTTTACCTCACTACTCTTAGCTAAGCTCTAAAAAAAAAAGATGTTTACAGGGCTTAGTAGCCTCAGTTCAAATTTATATTCACAAATTAAGGAGTCAAAGAAGTAATTCATAAAGAGTCATAAAGATTCAATCAAAACAGTCTAAAAGCAAACGGATTTGACTGTGCTCTTTCTTTATAAAATCAATAATGAGATGGGATGCAGTGGCATGCATGTTTGTTAGTAAAAGAGAAATATTTAAATAAATAGCAAATCAAAGTATATAAAACATCAGTTTAAAAAACTTTGAGAAATGCATCATTAAAGTGACCCTAAAGTGTTATATTTACGCTTTTTAAAGTTTTATTCATACTTGTTTTTAGCACTTAAAGCCCTATGCGGAGAACAACTACAGCAGGCTACTGGAGCCAGAAATTATACCTTGTTCTTTATATAATATATAAATACATATGTACAGTACATCTATTCATTTTATTTTGTTTGTGTGTGTGTGTGTGTGTATGCGTGTGTATTTATAGACACACACCCAGGTTTTGTTGTTGCTGCTGTCCACTTCCTTGTGTGTATGGTATAATTTGGAACTGGTGCTATTTTTACTGTTTACCCAATGTTCCTTCTTCCATTATCAACATCCAAAACCTTTTACCACTTCTTACTTTTACATAAATGATCAATCCTCTGGGGAATGCTTGGTTGCTCTGAATCACTAGCTCTAAAAATATGATTTTTGTACTTCACGTAAAATCTTTTTTTTTTTTAGCCCATTTAGGGGCACATGAATTCAGATTCTGTTGGGTTATAACGCCATCTGCAGGGGGAATGAACACTGGTTGAGGAAACCACCATCCTACTACCAGCATGTTTTAGTTTTGTGGAAAAACAACATGAAGAACATAAACACAAACACAAAGGGGTGTGGGCTTTGTTCCTTAATAAATTCTAAGTAAACGATTTTGCAGTAAGTGCAAAAACTCTATTTCTTTTGTCATCCATTGATGGCACAGGAATTCAGATACTTTTGGAATGTCCATAAGCAGTCCAACTGTGGGAGGGCAACACATCAACAAACTCCCACAGGCTCAACCAACAGAACTGAGGGACTTCCAGAAACCCAAGGGCTGCCCGAAGGACCAACATCTGATTCTAAGACCTGATAAGGTCAAGCTCCTGCCATGAGGGGGAAGCAAGCAATAACTAAAGGAAGGATCCAAATAATCAACCTGCTCATGGTTAGTAAGAGAAGGATTACTGCCAGAGGGGAATAATTCAAAATGAGAGGAACTCTACAGCCTGAGTCAAGCAAACATTAAATCAACCAGAACCCAACAAGGAACAGGTGGAATGATAACAAATGCCCCTGATAGGACTCACAACCTAACAGGGCCAACAAGAAATGGGTAGCTTCGGGTTGGGAACAGGGAATTACCCTATTCCAATGGTAAGAATGGCTAAAGATGGATTAGGATCTACGAAGATCCCCATTAAAGCTGAGATTCTTTTAAACATCTCCCTCCAGAAGCTTTTCAAACAAAGACAATACCATAAGATGTGGTATGTGCTGCCCATTTGCCCACAACCCCTCCAACAAAGGGGAGAGAATGAGGGAAATATTTTGGCCAGTCATTGGCTTGAGGAGAAAGAAAGTTTGAGTTCTCTTTCCCACAATACGAAGGGTTTGAATTTAGTGAAACAGGTTTAATCCTGTTATATTGAGTAATACACTGATATACGCCCACAGTTTGGAAAGTTTTTGAAAAAGTATCTCCAGCCTTACTAGGTATCACGCATTCTGTGTTGGAGGTGGATTTGAGAAAATTAGTTACCTGAAGGTATTGAAAGCAACATTTAGTTGGTAAGTTAGATTTGCTTACTAACATGGGAAAAGATACAATAAAAGGACCATCAAACAACTGCAATTATTTTTGTTTCATAAAATACTTTTTAACTTTCTATAGCCTTTTTGCATCTCTGTGCTGTTGATCTCCTCCAGCCTCTTCAGCCAATTGCTCTCTACATGTGCTAGCTCCAGAGACAGCTGCATATGATTTCTCAGTCCGAGATTATATATGGTAGCATGCATTTACATTGAGCATAAGGCATGGCTGCTTTTATTTTTTTCACCAAAAAGGCATGTGACAGGGTGATAACACAGGGTGATAACACAGGAGCGTAGTTGAGATACAGGGACAGAGGGTTGCTATCCTTTAACAGAAAGTTCTTGAATAAGGACCTTCATGACAAGTTAATCTGATATTTTTAATGAAAGCTATAGATTTAACTGTATTTAAAAAAAATACTCTTAAATCGACCGTAACATTGTAAAGATTACATGAAATTTAATGATTTTAAATTTACTTTAAAACCCTTTAAGGGTTTAGTTAATAGGTTAAGAGGGAGATCAGGGCTCATTTTATGTTAAAAAATGAGCCCTGATTAAGGAACACTTAAAGACTGCCATTGCTTTTCTCTCCTGAAAAGGGCGATTTGACTTATTTCTGATTTTTCTGTGACTTTCCTTTTCCTGATCTGTATGCATGTTTTGGGTCGATGAGTAAGATAGTATTGAAGCCAGCACCCTGCCTCAGTATTTTTCTTAAGAGACATCAGCACTGGTGCAAGAAGTGGACCGGCTGTTGATATTTAAGCATGTTAGTGAATGTTAGTATGCAGGAGTATGCATTTCTAGGCAGGCTGCATTTGCATTGTAATGCCCACATGTGACACTGAGCCTCCATGAATACAAGAATGGAAATCAATTGAATGAAAGGGGTAGTTCAGGAACAGTAAGGCTGGGGAGGAAAGCACTAGAGAATTCTGGACATCTTCCATCCAGGTAATGGGTAGGCTCTATCAGACTTGCTGCATCTTCTAGTGCATACTGAGAATAGCTCACAGTGTGCAGTCACAGAAGACTTAACATTTTAGTTAGGGATGCAGCGATACCGGTTTTTCCCCATCGAGTATGAAGGCCAATATTTTTTTTTTGGGTACTGGCCGATACCGAATACCGAGTCCAGCATCCCGAGGTAGCGTAAGCCCAGCTAATCAGGAAGCTGGGTGGTGGGTCATTACCCGCCGCCCGGCTTCCTGATTGCCTGGGAAACTGGTATTCTATTGCAAGCACACCAGCTTCCCGCTCCCTTGTGACACTGTGAGCGGGAGTGTCCCTTGTGACACTGTGATTTGATAAAAGTAAGGTAAATATAAAATAATGCATATGAGTATTTCATATTTATATATACAGCTATGATGTGGATCTTTAGAGTCTTTTTCATATGTTTACCTCACTACTCTTAGCTAAGCTCTAAAAAAAAAAGATGTTTACAGGGCTTAGTAGCCTCAGTTCAAATTTATATTCACAAATTAAGGAGTCAAAGAAGTAATTCATAAAGAGTCATAAAGATTCAATCAAAACAGTCTAAAAGCAAACGGATTTGACTGTGCTCTTTCTTTATAAAATCAATAATGAGATGGGATGCAGTGGCATGCATGTTTGTTAGTAAAAGAGAAATATTTAAATAAATAGCAAATCAAAGTATATAAAACATCAGTTTAAAAAACTTTGAGAAATGCATCATTAAAGTGACCCTAAAGTGTTATATTTACGCTTTTTAAAGTTTTATTCATACTTGTTTTTAGCACTTAAAGCCCTATGCGGAGAACAACTACAGCAGGCTACTGGAGCCAGAAATTATACCTTGTTCTTTATATAATATATAAATACATATGTACAGTACATCTATTCATTTTATTTTGTTTGTGTGTGTGTGTGTGTGTATGCGTGTGTATTTATAGACACACACCCAGGTTTTGTTGTTGCTGCTGTCCACTTCCTTGTGTGTATGGTATAATTTGGAACTGGTGCTATTTTTACTGTTTACCCAATGTTCCTTCTTCCATTATCAACATCCAAAACCTTTTACCACTTCTTACTTTTACATAAATGATCAATCCTCTGGGGAATGCTTGGTTGCTCTGAATCACTAGCTCTAAAAATATGATTTTTGTACTTCACGTAAAATCTTTTTTTTTTTTAGCCCATTTAGGGGCACATGAATTCAGATTCTGTTGGGTTATAACGCCATCTGCAGGGGGAATGAACACTGGTTGAGGAAACCACCATCCTACTACCAGCATGTTTTAGTTTTGTGGAAAAACAACATGAAGAACATAAACACAAACACAAAGGGGTGTGGGCTTTGTTCCTTAATAAATTCTAAGTAAACGATTTTGCAGTAAGTGCAAAAACTCTATTTCTTTTGTCATCCATTGATGGCACAGGAATTCAGATACTTTTGGAATGTCCATAAGCAGTCCAACTGTGGGAGGGCAACACATCAACAAACTCCCACAGGCTCAACCAACAGAACTGAGGGACTTCCAGAAACCCAAGGGCTGCCCGAAGGACCAACATCTGATTCTAAGACCTGATAAGGTCAAGCTCCTGCCATGAGGGGGAAGCAAGCAATAACTAAAGGAAGGATCCAAATAATCAACCTGCTCATGGTTAGTAAGAGAAGGATTACTGCCAGAGGGGAATAATTCAAAATGAGAGGAACTCTACAGCCTGAGTCAAGCAAACATTAAATCAACCAGAACCCAACAAGGAACAGGTGGAATGATAACAAATGCCCCTGATAGGACTCACAACCTAACAGGGCCAACAAGAAATGGGTACAACCTAAACAACAAAAAGTCCTGACAAAAAGGACCATCCAGTTAAGTAGGAAGGCCCTAGGCCTTAATACCCATAGGATCAAGGAATGGGAGCCAATGTCTAACAACAGCCTACAAAGATGGTGCTGTGATGCCTGAGTTTGCCAGGGAGCCCAAGAATTTGGTCTTGCAGAGTCAAATGAGTGAGGGGCCGCGGTGCATGGAAACACTTTCAGAAGGTTAGGCAAGGGTAAAGATATAGACTATGGTATTAGACTGGTGAATTGGAAATGACTAGAAGGGTTGGGGATAGTTGAAAATACCTCTGGAGCAACCCCAGAGGAACCCTGCTGAACAACAATTCTGAAAGGCATTGTAATGCACAATCAGTGGTGCAGTGCAATTCACAGTAAATGGAATCCCAACACACCTTGCAAACACATCTCAATATTTATCTCAATATCTCATCAATATTACACTGAATGTACATCCAGGGATAGTGATTTATTCTTAACTGCATGTAACCATATCACATAGGACTACATGCGGTGTGACAGCGTTCAAATGCAGCGGCTGTCACACGATCAGTAACTTGGGTGACAGCTGCCACTTGTAAATGGCAGATTAGGGATGCCTGCTGTAGTTCCTGATGCAGGAATCCCTAATTGCACCTAAATATTGGCGGGACTGGGGTGATAGGGTTAGTGTAGGAGTTGGAGTAGGAGTTGGTATATGGAGGTGTAAAGGATAGTATTAGAGAGGATTAGTGTAAGGGAGGTACTGGGAGATCTGTTGCAAATATTGCTGGATGTGTAAAAGCTAATGTGTTGTAAATAATGTGCTACTGATCAGTGTGTTTGCCTTGTACCTTCCATACCTGCAGTATATGATTGATATTCTCTCTTGGGTCTGATCACTGCTTGACTGTTGGGTTGAGCGACTTTTTGGTTTTGCTTTTATTTGTTGTTGTTCATAAAATGATGTATCGTAAAAAACTACTTTATTATAACCCTTCTAGCAGGGGAATTTTATTTATATACATATGCAGTTTGGAACAAATGCCTCTATAATATTAAGCTATATTTGCACTATCCTCTAATGGTTCTGGATGTGCATATGGCTGTTGGGGCCTAAAGAACGAATTTGTATGGCTCCGCCCACTGCCCTGAAATGGGGAACAATCCTCCTATTTTTGGAATATGTGATGGACTGAGACATGTGAATGCCTTCTGTTTGAGGACTGCTTTACTGTGCTATGCAGTAACTCAGTTGTAGGTAGATATGTAAATTGTATTTTCGTTACCAATGGAGATTCGTACAAATTTTATTAAATTCAGATATTCCGATGCATCCAAATTTCCAAATTCAAATGCGTCTGAATGTTAACGAATCTGAATGTTCCTTTTATGAAAAGTTGGATCCATCAGAATTTCGTTCCAAACGAAACTAAATCGGACATGTGACTGTTCTATGGCCAATCAGATGGGGGTTTTTTGGCTGTTGGGGGTTTCATTACAGGCTCGGTCATGTGACTTCCTGTTCAGACGGATAGGAAATCCGAAAAATATAAGAAATAAGAATCTGAATCGATCCGAAATGAAACACATTTTTTGTAGTTACATGTCTAGTTGTAGGACTTTTTGATTCCTTCACTCTCTTCTCACCATAACATGTAATGTTATACTGTCTCGTTTATTTCCATAATCTATTTCTGTAGCTAAATGAAAAGTCTGCTATATAGTAAAAGATTTCTAACAGAAATACACTTTGTCATATTTTTGCATATACTGTAACTATGTAATTGCCAGCTGTTCCTGTTTTTCTTTGTTAACACGTACCCATTAAAATGCCTTTCTTTTTCCTAACAAATGGCCTGAACACCACAATATGCTATCTTTATAAATCTATGCTAGAACATCTTACTCTATTTTTGTATGCTGAATTGACTGGGGCTGGGATAATAAGGATGGAAAGGCTTACAGGACATTATCTATACCAAACTCAAGGAACCGGGGATGGTAAGGCTCACTGGCACAGCATATAAACTAGACCCAAGAGGCAGGAGATGGTAAGGCTCACAGGCACAACATCAGTACCAGACCCAAGAGGCAGGGGATGATAAGTCTTACAGGAAAAGCATCTATAACAGACCCAAATCACAGGGGAAGGTAAGACTAACAGGCACAGCATCTATAACAGACCGAAGGGGCAGGGGATGATAAGGCTCACAGGCACATCAGGACCAGACCAAACGGGCAGGGGATGATAAGGCTTACAAGAAGATCTATACCAGACCCAAGTGACTGGAGATGGTAAGGCTCATATGCAAACTATCTATACTAAACCAAAGGGGCAGTTGATTGTAAGGTTTACAGGCACAGCATCTATACAAGCCCCTCGGTGTAGGAGAGTTCTTCTGCACTTGATCCCAGAGCTTTGAATTCATTAAAGTGTATGTCAAGCCACATTTTTTTAGCTTTGGTTAAAGAAGAGAAGTAGCTATTATTATTATTATTATTATTAGTCCGTGTTCCTATTGCAGATTTTCTCTCACTTCCTATCTGGTGTAACCATCATTACTGTTATAGTAAGTGATGTGAAATACAGAGCCCTGGATAGCATTAAAACATTACATTGATTCGAATCCTTCCCTACTCTGTCTAAAACCAAAAAGAAAACCTTTTGGCTGGACACACGCTAATGTATGTACCTATCTCATATACAACACACATTGCACATACTCTGCCACTTTCTCATCAGACAGCACTCATTGTCATGAGCATTCTGTGCCTCAATGAGCACACATTTGCTAGTTTACATATAAAAGAATTGTAGTCTTTTTTTTCTTGAAATAAGTGACCTACATATCATATTAGCATCCATAGAGAAGTGTGTCATTTTATTTTTTATCCAGCAGTCCTTGAGTCCTCTTGGGGAAGCTACACTATTCCTATTTAATTTTGTCCATTACAACAAATCAAATCTTTGCCTAGTGAGAGAAATATGTAAAAAAAAAAAAATGATTAATGCTACTGAAACATAAAATCATGCAGAAAAAAATGGTAATAGCATGACCTAGATCTGTGTGTTCTGTCTTTTTAGGCACGTTTCACAACCAGCACTAGGTTTAGCCATAATGGTACTCTGCGTGCAAATTAAAGCAGGACCCCTTCCTGGGAAACTTGACTAGATCATACAACACACTTTATTATACTTCAGCCCCAGTGAGTTATCATAGGAGACCACAGAAATAGGATATGTGAGACATTTAATACTTTGAGTAGACAAAGGACTCCAGGTCTAGAGAGTTTTGTTTATAGGAGCACTGCATCATCTTTTGGACTCATTAAAAGACAAAAGAGTTAAAATATGTAACGTTCTGAACAAATACAATACCATTCAATATAGCTGGCTACAAGTAAATGCGTTAGTTACAATCATAAAATCATCTAAAGCAGTATCCCTAAAGCTATGGTTGAGAACCCAAATTGGGTTATAGGTCGACACATGATTGTGTAGTAAACGTACCCTAGTTTATTGAAGCACAAAATCAGAGGCGAGTGATGCAGCTGACTTTATGTTTCAAATCATAAACTAGTGTGATCTAAGGCAAAGGCCATAAACAATGCAACATATAAGTCTCAGAGACACATTTCTATGGGATTTGTACATATTCCTGCTGATGACAAAATGCTGTTATCTGATATCTGCTATGTCTTACAGTAAAATAATCAAAACCTATGAGACTTATATGATTGACAGCACAGACACATATGGAGGAATAGAGTGTGTGTGCTAAAGGAGGGCTGAGGGTATTAAAGAGATAAGATTGTAAGGTGATGAGACCCTGATGCTAGTCAAAAATATGGAAAGAAAAATGTATTGCTCTCAGCTTTACTAAGCTTTCAGAAATGGTGAAGAGCACCACAACGTGTGATATGACCATTGTTATTTTTTTTCACTTTGCTGATATTTTGGTAATAATTTCCCAATAAGGTGAACATTTTTCTTACTTTGGAATAAAAAGTTAAAAAACCCCCGATCTAAGGTATCAAGTGTTATTTGGTAGCAGGATGTGAAATGTCCAGATGTTCAATCCTCAGAACGTCACTTCAGATCAGTTATGGTGTCATCAACTTGGACAGCAAGGTCACTCTTGTTTTAGGGTATTAAACATTCATCCTGTACCAAAAATAACTCATTCATTACCAAACACACATTTGCTAGATTTTTTATTTATTTATCTTTTCTTGTTCAGTTTTGAAGTTTTCCTTTTATTAATAACACTTTATATATATTTCAATCTTCAACCCAAGTTTTTAAAAGAGCTACTCAAAAGTGTATCAATCAGATTGTAATTCTGCATTGGGGAAACAATTCATTAACTGTGCACAAAAAAGGATTACTGTGAATTATAATTCAAATAAACCACTGCAACAAACAAGTGAAATGACACCATAGCAAAAACTAACAGCAAGGTACATACCTCATGAATTCATGTGACCAAATTACAAAACACTTTTAAATGAGATGCACAATAATACTACTATCTAATTTCTTTTTTGTGTCCTGTCGAGTTATACTCCATAATCTCCACTGCTTATCAAGACTGCAGTAAATGTTCACGTTTTCCTAGCATATCTTGTAAATCTGCAGATTTCAAGATTTTCTAAGAACAGCAATAGAAGGGATTAATTGCAGCCAAAACTTGCTTGGTTGACATTTAGCCCCATCCCTTCCTGACACCTGAGCCATCCAATAGGCCTGCAAGAAAACAGGAAAAGGCTTTGTATAGGCTATAGAATTTTTGCCTGTGATTGGCTTTATAGAGCATATTTAGGGCCATGCCAGATGGGCTTTTTGTAGCTCCAATTCCTTGCTGCTACGAATCGCTAATGCCAGTGATTAACAGTGATTAGCTAGTGTAGCTAGTGACATAAGCATTAAAGTCCAAGGCAATTTGTTGCTAAGAAACATTTTTTCGCTACTACAGGTCAAACGCATGCTACATCTTTACATTAGCATTCACTGCTACAAATTGCTCTAATTTAGTAATTTGTTGGTAAGCCATTAGGGTAATGCAAAGGAATTGTTGCTGAGCTTGTCACCAACATGAAATATTGCACAAACTTACAGGGTTATGTACAAAAGGGTGAAGAGTTTGTTCACTTCTCCAATCTAGAACAGCTTAGCTGAACTGGAAAGTGAGCTTAATTAGAGAATGTTTCCAAATCAGCTATTTTGTCCTTGATTGTTCACTTTTCCCACCTTCTCTAAACTCGTCACCCTTTTGTGAATAGCCCTGTAAGTCTCACTCTCACTCTCTTTTTCTCACTCTCTGATCCAGCTAATTCAAATGTGCAATACACTATGGATCAATGAAGAAGTGAACGGTAAGGGGGTCCTATCTCTGCTCCATGCAAAAAGATATTCTCAACCCATCTTTGTGGGCTGGAAATATAAGGAACCATGTCTTGATAATAGATGATTTTTTGGACTTTGTAAAATATATACAGCTTGATGAAACTACCTTCTTACAAGTTGTGGGTTAGTCGGTGGGTTAGTTTGCCTGGCAAAATGAAACTCACATCAACGATAAACATCCATCCACTGGGGATTCATCTGATCCAGCTTTAGACATATCACTTTGCTTGTTCATTACTAATTGTGGCACCAAAATTATTGACAAGCCTTATTTCTCTTTGTCACTAAGACAGCACAGCTGTAAGAACGCAGAACTCTCAAGGAATTCCCACTGACCAATGCAAGACAGAGGATTACATTGTGTGTCAATAATTTATTGACCATTTACAATGTTTTCTGCCTGCATTGTTTATGTGGGTAGTTATCAGATTTTGACAGAACTACCTCTCTGGCAAAGACCCTGCAAACTGCAATAATTATACCTTTAATCACAATTGAGAGGTGGGGGATAAAGCACACAGGAAAGTATGTGGGTAGGAATATCACTGCATATAAATCAAACAAGAAATCATTACAATATCAGATCAAAATAAAATGTATACAATTCTTGATATACTTTGTATATATCGCTACATTACATGGTAAAACTGGCTGCAATTAATCAGAATTCCTTAATCATAATGCTTTATTATATATATAACTAACGAGTACAAAATACATGAACAAAAACAAGATCCCATGAGAATAATTTACATTTCTTCCTCCCATGAGCCTTCCATCAGCAGTCAAGGTTTGTATAACACCTTACCTGGAATACCCTAACCCCTAGCATTATAGTGTGTATTTATGCATGAATTATTTGTGCATAATAATCAGCTTTGCTTTCTTCACTTTCCCTGCAGATTAAGAAAGTTAGACAATAAATTATTTTTATTGTCTTGTCTGTAGTGCTATGGTATATGTATAAAACAAACACTGGAGTCCACCAGGTTCCAATCATCCTGGAACTTTAATGGTCAACCTTTTTTAGCTTTGGATTTACTGGGGAAAGGATAAAACATAAGTATTTAAATGCTGGGTTTATAGTGGATATTTTGGTGCTTGAATTTAAATGCTATCGGGGTGAGCTGAACAACGTTCGGCTATTCACTACGGCTCAGTACGGCTGAAACCAGCCCTCTGGATCGGCTGAGCCAGAGCTCCAGCAGCTCACTCGCAGAGTGAGTGAATAGCCGTTTGCCGCCGAGCGGCATTTGGCTCGGCTATTATGCTCGGTACCTCCGTGGTAGCAAACCAGGGAAAATACTTTTTGAAAAAACAATTGGGCGGAGCTAGCAGTGACAGGTCCCGCGCAATGAATAACAACTGGGCGGAACCGGCCATGACATCACAGCCAGCTCCGCCCAGTTGTTATTGTTTAATGATAGTTCAGCGTCCCAGGTCATATGGGGATGCTGATCTGACATTACAACTGGGCGGAGCCAGCCATGTTCTCCGGCCAGCTGTCATTTGCGTAGCGAAAGGCCCGCCTTCGGCAGACCGTTCGTCCCGCTTCGGCTGACATTTCGGCTCAGTCGAGCTAAGCCACTTGGCCACCTTCGGGTGCTGTACGGGCTATTGTGAATAGCCCGTACAGCAGCCCTTCAGTTCAACTGAACCGAAAGGCTCCCGAAAACGAAGGATCAGCCGAAGCTACGGCTGGATCCTTTGGCAGCTTTGTGAATAGACCTCTAAATGTGCCCCATTTGAAACAATTTCTCTTCCTGTTCTGACAGTGTGACCTGTCCTGATGCAGACAGCAATACAATTCTAACAGCAATTGAACAGGAATCACCAGCACTCAGTGTAAGATATTCAAACGATAAAGTCCATTTAATCGGACGGCGCCATCCGTGAGTATCACTGTGAGCACCATCATTGTGATTCGGGCCAGAGACGCTGTGAGGAGTGCAGGGGGATATATTGGACAGCAATACAATTCTGACATTTCACACAGGTTGTAACCCCTAACTCTATCCCCCAAAAAAGATCTTATTAGACTCAACTAAAAATAACTGTCACTTTTTTTTAAAGACAAGCCTATTATATTACACGTGTTAAAGTAACCCTTGACATTGCTCTGTATATGTGTCTTGCAGTGTGTGTTTATTGTCAATTGCACCCCAATGCATATCTACAATGCAAATGCTTTGTAATTTGTGGTGCTTTGACCTGTGAAAAGTAGAACAGTAGAAAGGCATCATGGCACACTCACAAACTAGCATGTAAAACAACTTGTCTCACCACTAAGGACAATGACAGAGGTTTGGATACACGTCTTCTGCAAAGGATGTGTAAGCCGCACTGCCGCGCCAAGGCACCTCTTATAGTGCGGTCCTAACTCTAAACTATGAGAGTCTCCATCTTGGAGCACATGGGGCAGAAGATATCAAATTGGGTGCAGGCTTGTCAGGAGGACGCCCCACCTCCTTAAAGGTACAGAAACACACAAGGGATCCCGCACATCCCATTGGCAGCTGAGAAACCCCATGCGTCGCTGCACCAAATCGGTAAAGCAAAACAAACGACAAACGCACTCAACAATTTGTTACCAGTAGAAAAGACGCAAAAGGCAGATGAAATTTGAAAATGTATGTCTGGATTATCTAGCTAACAAAGGATGAAGTATATCAAATAAAGTTATTTTTAGGCTTCTTCTACTTTTTGCTGTTGATGAAAGCAATTCTTTTTGAAAGTGCTGTGATAGCTACTAACCTGTTTTAAGTGATTTGATAAAGTGCAGCTTTTAACTGAACACAGTTCTTTCGTGCTCTGTTGTTTCTTTCAGTGAATATACCACGAAAGCTTTCCTAGTGTCTGAGTCGGCATGAGCCTTATGGGACTTTTGAGAGTGCCTATTACAGGCTTCACATCATTCTGTCTTTTATTGCTAATCACCTGCCTAGCAAGTGCAAAACTTTCAGGTTCAAAAGTTCCACTCTGAAACAACTGTGAATTAAACTGATTTTGCTAGTGGTCGTCTTTTATCTCAGTTTACTCAAGAATACATGTTTATTTCAAAGTATAGATGTAGAGGTTAATTTTTGAAAGGCTAATAAGCTGTTCACTGTGCAAGAGATTTTTTTCGCTTAGCTTAGTGAATGTAGTAATAATTCACTTTGCAAAGAATAGCCAATCAGGTGCAAGGAATTTAAAGAAAAAACAACAGTATTTTTGCTTTATTGGATGATGGAAGTCAGCAGAGCTTCACCTCATTCACTTAATTGATGGAAAATTCCTTTACAAAGTTAACGCCCATTTGCCTTCAGGAAATCAACCCATTATCTTAATGGCTAAGAAATATTTGAGTGCTTGGTCTTTGGTGTTAGCGCTACCTTGAGATTATCTTAAGTGAACTTATGGTTTACTAATACAGCACTACCTCCCCAGCTAAACATCATCTCCCCTTCACTACAGGCACTGAAAATTTATATACAGTAATTTTGATTGTGTTATGCATATGACTCACTCTTCTAAAATTATATCATTGGTGGCTGGAAATTGGCTTTGTGGGCACCCAGCGCTATCACAAGCATTAGTGCATCTGCTAAGCTTCCTTTCAGCTCCTGGCTGCTAAACAGAGGAATAGGGAAACAAACGAAAGGTGGGTATTTGCTGCTGGGGAGGGTCAACGTCAACAGGGCCTGTTGCTTTGCCCTGTACTGGCAAGCCACAGGCTCTATTTAATGAACAATCAGTAAATCACAAAAATATTGCCTATGTCTTATTCAAATGCTAAAATCAGGCATTAAAACTGAAACATTTTATTCTTATTTTGGATAGAGCAGAAAATTATGAAAACTGCTGTAAATATTTTGCCATCTGTGCCTAAATGGGAATACTGTATTTCCCTTCATATCCTGTCCTGTAGACAAAGCAGAAAATGAAAGGAAAGTGCACCAAAGTGAGGGAAATCCCCGCCTGGACAGTTGTTATTAGAACATTTGTCCCCACTGGAAGATCAACACTGTAATGAAAATAATTATATCGCTAGGAATGTCAATGAACCTTAGTCATGCAAGGTTTAATTTGTGGTTCTTCCTTATGAAGATAAAGTTGCATTCATCAGAGAGGGGATTTCTAAGGGAAGGAGATGGGCCTGTCCTATTATCCCTCAGAGGATGGTGGCTGAAGAGAGTGTACCTGCTATGTAAGTGCTTCTAGAATGTGAATAAAGAAAGTGGGGATTATGGGCAGCGTCATTGACAAAATATGGTCATGACCATATTTGGTCAATTACGACACCCAGGATCCCTTACGCTGTTGTTTACATTCCAGCAGCGCCAAGGATTCTGTCATTTCCTGTATTGTATGCTCAACACACTACCACCACTAAATGACAAATCCACCATGCACTGTTTGTAAACACAGCGCTGGGGATCCTGGATGATGTCACTCACACAATATGGGAAGAAACTCCTGCCAACTTAACTCTGTCCAGTTCGAGCATCACTACTTTTTGACACATTGACACAGAAAAAGCATACTTTTAGTGCCAGATAATTTAGAATTCCTTACCTCTTTACCTGTTCTGGATCAGTGATTCGAGATTAAAGCGAAAATATCAGTTTGACATCCAGGGAACTAACATTCTCAAAAAGAGAGTTCAGCAATGGCAGCCTCCATTATTCTCTCATGACATAATCTCTTTAGAATTGGTTGCATGTTTTGGAGTTGGGTTATTCCCTAGGCATTCTACGTAAAACAAGCTTGTGGATACTTTTCCCTTATACCTAAATTACACTATTTGTCTCTCTCGTGTATCAATTTTCCTTACTCTAAAAATAGCAAACCTTTCTTATTCTGAAAATCACCTAAATACTGAAGACACATCAAAGTGCACTCTGTATATTCTGCAGCTCACTGATAAGCAGCTATGTTACAATGATACAGTTGACTGCATAGCCTATAGGTGTTGCTTTCAGACTGGACTTTTTAAAATTTCTTTTTTCAGTTACCAGTTAATCACTGTATACTATTCACTGAACTGTAGCTTTGAATATAAGCCTCCATAGCTTAGCTTCATTAATCCCCAAAAACCAAAATCATGTTTTTTCTACACTCAACTGCAAAAAAAGCAGTACAGCTAAAATGTGTTTCTAGATGCACCATTCAAAAGCCATTATATGTTTATGTAGGCTTGTAGCAGCCTTAGGTAACATTTCACTTCTGTAGATTCCACACAGTAAACTAGTCATTACACAGAAAGGAATTTTATGCAACTGGGAACCCTACCTTTAAACATGTAGGTCTCATGTAGGCTTCACATCTGCATACTGCACACTAAAACACACATTTAACTGTACATTAACACAATTCTTAATAATGTGTGATCTTTTTTCATTTGCAATGTCTTTTATTTAGAATGGTGCCTTAACGCACTCTTAGGGCCAGTATCAATGGGCTTCTATGGGCAAATTACACTTGCTTTTGACATTGCTATGAGAAACTTCTAAGATCATTTGGCATTCATTACAGGTGCATTTGACCACTTCCTGTCCTGCATTTGACCTTCTTAAGCTGCTTTTGCATTTTCATATATTTGTATGGGGAGTGAAGCAGTTCTGAAGCAAACAAAGCCCATCGACACAGCATGGGCTGTGAGAACTATGCAAGGGGTCGTAAGAGGGATATATCAATTTGGAGCATTCCATTACTTCATAACGTTTTTATGGCTCTTTTATGTTACTTATTTCCCAAGTTTAAATGCACCCTCCAGAACTGCTGTAATTTAAAAAAGCTATGTGAAAAGGAAACAACTGGCATGCTTCATAATTGTAATTATTACAAAAACATAAAAAGCTTACTAATAAAGAAGAGGAAATAAAAAAAACAACACTATTATATCTCTTCCTATTAATGGTAAATCATTTCCTATGGAATGTTCTTTATATCCATCAAGTTTCATTATCATGGATTTTATCAGGAAGAATATATGTTCCAGGCCATGACAGTACTGATGGAGAAATATGTTTTCAGTGCTTTAATCAATTTACCTGTGTAGTTTCCTGTAAGAGGAATAAATCATTATTGTAAAATAACTGACGGAGCACACTTTATACATTCCATTTCACATCATATATTAGTGAAGTGATATGCTTCCAGGCCTTTTACAGAAAAGAGATAAGCACATTCTGGTGATCCCAATGACCGCTCAGTGATATTGCTTAGTGTGCCTCTCACTAACACAGCATCAGCTTTTTTCTGAATTTCTTTGATTCCTTTCTTGACCAAATCTATTTTCTGCGTCAAGCTCTATTCAGGTTATTTCATTAATGCTGCAGTTCAGACTTCTAGAATGATTTTTTTGAAGAACATCTTATGAGACCCTTTAATATAAGTGCTCTCTTTATTATACTTGCAGGATGAACGCTTCTGTGGTCTCTCTCTGAATTTAGTGGTCATTAAAACAAAATTCTTAATGGACAATTAAGACAAAAAAGTTGACATGTCTTTTTACAGCGACACCAAACGCCTGAGTTAATTCTGGAAAATGCATTCTAGCACCTATATTGACAAAAATGTAGCTTATTTGTGTATCACTCTCGCTGTAGATTCTCAAATTATCTGTGACTGTGTGCTGACACCGTCTCTTCTTCTGGAGCGTGGCTACTTTTGTTTCCCATGGTCCCTGTGTGTGTTGTAAAGTAGCCACCGCTCCAAGCTCACTCCTGTGATGGACTGCAATCTCCACAGGAGTGAGGTTGGAGTGGTGGCTACTTTACAACATACAGGGAACATGGGGAACAAAAGTAGCCACCCTCCAGAAGGAAGTACAGTGTCAGCACAAATTCAGAGATGATTTGAGGATCTACAGCCGAGTGATACACATATAAGATGCATTATTGTTAATAGTTAAGGTATTTGAAAGCATTTTTAAGATTTAACTCCTAAACATAGGGGTTTATTCACAAAGCAGCCGAAGGATCTAACCATGGCTTCGGCTGATCCTTCCGCTAGCTTTGGCCCCAGGACCCCTTCGGTTCAGTAGAACCGAAGGGCTGCTGTATGGGCTATTCACTATAGCCCGTACAGCTCCCGAAGTCGGCCAAGCGGCTCAGTCGAGCCGAAGGCTGTTCTCCATCAGGCCCCCTCTAGTTATTGACAGCAGCAGAGGGCAGGTGCAATAGCTAGTTTGCTATTGGCTATTGCAAATTGAAATAGCCAATAGGAATCTAGCAATGCATTCCTATGGCGAAAATGTGTTTCTTGTTTGTTTTTTTGACGGCAGCAGAACGGACGGCAAATAGAAAACTGTTGGGCGGAGTTAGCTGTCACTGCTAGCTCCGCACAATCGTTTTATATTTATTTTTTTGAACTTTTTTCACTATTTTTCTGTTCTGCTTGGTCTCACAGAGGGAGCGAGCAGAACAGCACAGCGGCATTCGGCTATTCACTCACTGCTGTTCGGCATCTATAAGAATAGACCGAACAGCAGCGAGTAGAAAAAAATAAATAGAAAACGATTGTGCGGAGCTAGCAGTGACAGCTAGCTCCGACCCACTGTTTTCTATTGGCCGGCAGTTCTGCCAAAACTGTCAAAACTCTCCAGGGCGCTCCGGGAGTCTCCCATTCCTGGCCGCCCAGGAGAGAAGCACTGTTTTTTCTTTTTTTTTCTTAATTCTGGCACGGAGCCATGTCAGAATAGGAAACATAAATACATTTTGGCCATAGGAATGCATTGCTAGATTCCTATTGGCTATTTCAATTTGCAATAGCCAATAGCAAACTAGCTATTGTACTCGCCCTCTGCTGCTGTCAATCAGTAGTGGTGGACCTGGTGGAGAACTGCAGCAGAGGGCGGGTGCAAAGCAGTGTTTCTCTCCTTGGCGGCCGGAAGCGGGAGATTCCCGGAGCGACCGGGAGAGTTTGCTGTCTGGAGTTCAGTGTCCCTGGTTAGCTGGTAACCAGGGACACTGATCTCTCTGCATGTGGCCGGAGCCAGCCGTAACATCCCAACTTCGGCTTTCAGCGCAACTCAGTCAAGCCGAGGCATATGCGCTCGGCTCGACTGAGCCGCTCGGCCAAGTTCGGGAGATGTAATGGCTATAGTAAATAGCCCATACAGCAGCCCTTCGGTTCTACTGAACCGAAGGGGTCCTGGAGCCGAAACTAGCCGAAGGATCGGCCGAAGCTACGGTTAGATCCTTTGGCTGCTTCGTGAATAGACCCCTTTGACTTTATTATCATCTGACACAACTACACCCGGTAGAAGATTTTGCATCAAGGACAGGTGTTGAGAGATGTATGGAGGTGAGATATGTAGATAATTGGCCATGTTTATATTTAGTGATAAAGTGCTAAATCCTAAAGGAAACCTTTAGTGAAAGACATGTGTGGACTGCCATTATTGTCCTACTTTTGGGAATACTAGTTACCTGGGTGCCTCTGACAATATACTTTCTGAATGGTCTTAATGGCCTTTGTGTACAGGTTTATTTTAAAGAATAAGTGCATCTTCGTAATAAAAAGTAAACTGTTACATCACACCTCTTACTTGATCAAGTCAACACTAGCAATGCTAATCATCTATTTTTTACAGTACACTCCTTAAGTTAACTCCCTAATGCATGTACAGAAATAAATTTGCTGAGGGTTGGGGTAGAACAGACAATGAGGAAATGTTTTATAGTGTTAACCTCTTGCCGTCCGCCTGTAGTAAAAAAACGGACGGACGGCACTGCTGCATTGGCGGGTTGCCGTCTCCAGACGGCAGTTTTTTTCTGCTCGCGCGCGCCCCCTAGCGGGCACGCACGGGCTGAGAAGACCCGACCATTGCACACACCCGTTACCGGGTGTTTCACATATAGGCAATCAGGGGGTCCATAGCCCGCCGATCGCCTATATGTGCCCCTATATCCCCCTATATAATAGCAATAACAATAAGTGCAAAAAAATAAATATAAATAAAAAAAAATAAAAGTAACATATAATTTGTTCTAAGTATTGTATAAAAGAAGACATCTCCAATATCCCAACAGTTGTACATATTTCTTGTTATCTGTGTGTGAGCTATTGTAGGGAGCTTGTTGAGGATGCTTTTTTTAACATAACTCTCCATGGCTGCAATGTTATTCCCTATATTCCATTAAAAAGAAGACTGGCAACTTTTGGTCAAAATTAGATTTTTCAATGTCTAAAATCTTTTTGTGCAATAAATATTTTGTTCTAAAATTTGGAACTGTTTAATTTTGCATCTTTGTAGAGACTGACTGTCAGAAATGATCAAAGCAACCAAACTGTATAAGTAGATAACAAAGTCCACACAATTCAATGCAAAAGTAAGCAGCACGAAATCGCACTCCCATTTCCAAGGATTAGGTGATTAGTTTGTACAAGTGACAAAAGTTGGGACACAAAGTATAGAGAATTGCACAGTCAGATAATTGTGCTTGTTTACTTTGTGTTATAGGAATTTTGAAGGTTGAGGGCTTATTATAGGACCTAGCTCTGGCTGCACAGAAAAAGAAATTGCAGGTACTGTACAAATGGGCCATTATTAGTGCTTCTAAGTATTTTTTTCGTTTTGACTAACGTAGCTATTTATTTTCAAGCAGATAATATTGTAAGTTCATCTTTAAAAACTATTTAATGCAATTTGTCTCAGGTATATCAATGACTACATTTCCAGTAGACGTCTACAATCGGATGTTCTCCAGACGTCATTAGCTGGGAACACATGATAAAATTAAACATTAGGAACATATTATGTGACCACATGCTTCCATTTTCTGAATAACTTCAAACTAAAATGCATTCCAGAGTAAACACAGCAGAATATACTTTTTCAATTACAAGAGTTGGGAGTGAACAGTTAGATTGCGGCAGTATTTAAGGGCAAGGTAAAATTGGCACTGTGGGATGCCATATTAAATTAGAAGCTTTGTTGTTAATAGGATATTATACTTCTTCAGCCACCATGAAAATTAAAGCCCAATTTTAGCCAGTTATTTTTTGTTTTGGACAGAAATCGGAAGGGTTAGAATATATATATAGATCTATATCTAGATCTATATATAGATCTAGATATAGATCTATATATATATTATATATAAGAAATGTAATATGGTTTTGCCACCCGATGTATGGCTGATTTCAGTTTAAATTAAGGATAATGCAAAGATTATATGCATGTAAAAGACTTTTCTCTACTCACTTTGTATCTTTACTTAAACGTTCTCCTCGCTCTACCCAAAACTCAAAAAGGTTTGAGGTGCACTTGAAGGAAAAAAAAATAGGCCCCTATTAACAGTTTTGCAGGTTTGACATTTGCCAAAAGACGATGCTACATACAGTGTGATGTTTACTTTTATTTATGCTAGTGACAACTTTAAAACACAAAACTGTCCCCTGCCAGCAGCCACAGCCTGAGTAGAAAAGCCTGTCCCCTGCCAGGAATCCTTGTGGTCTGTATGTATGCAGCAGTCTCATTGTAGAGATCCGACACGCCCCTCCTGAGTCAGACCAATAGCGCTGCAATTGGCAAAGCTGATGCCCCGTGCTGATAGGGGAAGCTGTCGCTCTGACTATGGTGGTGTATTGGTCTTCTGCCAAGGGATTACTGCTTTTTTACAGAGAGCAGGGATCCCACTCAGTAGCATGCTGGAACAAATTATTGATTGCAGGGGAATGTTATAGGAAACTATATTCCACCACCATATAAAGAATAAAAAAAGAAGTCTGTTGTAACTTTGTCAATAACTTTATCATTAGATAGCAATTGAAAACATATATCATTTTTTTAGGACAGACATTGCTTTCCTATGGTGATATTATCTTGCAAAAAAATATTTTTTATGCAGTTCATAGACTTTTTTTTTTTACTTTGGTCAGTGCTAGTTTAAAAAAAAATTTGTTACTGTAGATCCGGGGTAGGCAGACTTGGCACCACCAGCTGTTATGGATGCATATGTCCAATGAGGCATTACAAGACTCTGACAGCCCCAGGCATGCATCCCTAAGACAGAGACATGACGGGATTTGTAGCTCTTCCACAGCTGGAGTGACAAGCTTCCCTTGCTGTAGATACAGGTATAAATTTTATTCTAGCATTTGTCCTATTAAAAATGACACTAGCATTATTATTCTTGCACAAAGCAATGCAAAGTTTTCTTTACAAATGAAATAAAGTCGTTTTTTCAAATTTGGCACAAAAAAACATAAGGAACAAAATGAATAAAACAATTAATAAAGTATATTAAATGTTATAAAAATGTTATAAAAATAGAAATTTAGAAAAAAAATTGCTGAGGGGAGAAGGGAAAGAAGGAATTAATAAGGGCTGATTAGGGTAAGCTGGGGGTTAAATATTAACACATTCAATTTATAAAAAAACTTTTTTTTTTAAACTTGCAGGTTGTTTTAACTGACTCCTAAAGCCCATCTCTTTGACATACAGATGGATTAAACGGAGCAGCTACAAACACTGTGTCAGACAGCTGCAGTAGTTACACAGCAAATCCCAGCTGTCATTTTAACCCCTTAGTGACACAGTTTCAGAAAATGTTTTCGCTTCTGGGGACCGGAGCAATGGTGCCATTTTTGCTATGTTTTTGTTCAACCATAATTTCCATCTTCCTCATGCAGTGCACCTACATATATTATATACCATTTTTAAAGGACAAAATGGGGTTTAAGTTAACGTGAAACATGCAACTTATAATCTTTTTAGTAAATATATTTTTATCGTATTTTTTAAACTTTGTTTTTTTAATTGTGAAAAATTTAAAAAAAGTGTTTTTTTAGTTTTAAATGTTATTTTATGTTTTTTAAACTAGGGGGCACTAAGGGGTATTTTTTTATTTACATGGGCTTTTTTTTTTTACTGGGGCAGAAGGACACTTATAAGGGATATTGTACATATCTGCATACACTTTTATATCCTGCACAGCAGCCCTCAGAATATAGGAGAGCACTTGAAGCTATTCAAGCTCTATTATGTTGAACAGTGCTCCTTTTCTGGACATGCCTACAAGAGTGGAGAGCAGAGTAATGACATTTACCACTGCTTCAAATATACAATTAGCAGGCAGTTTGAAACATGTCCTTTTTAGGTGCTACTGACCTGTTCCTTGTTAACGTTGTCAAACTGCTATAAGAACTCTGCATTAGCTACTATGGGTAGAAATGCAGCTTTAACATACACCAAAAGCCTGTGTGTAGAAGCCCCTAAAGGAAAAGGGGCTTAGCAACCAATCTGAGCTTGTTTTAACAGGAATCTGTTAAATAAATTTGTATAACTATTTAGTCAGTAAAGCACAATTAATCCTTAGTGAATACTTGACTGTCATTTTAAGTGCTTTGATGGAAATGAACATGTTGTATGTGATTTAAGAGTAACATGCTATCTAAAAATGTTTCTTTATAACTGTAATATATTTGTGATCTCTGTCTGTGCATTTGTATATCACTATGCAAATGAGTTAACAGCATTTCCCTGGACAATGTCTGCATTGATGTAAAAACTAGAGTGTGGGCTTCCCTGCATGACCCTCCACTTGACAACAGGGATTATTCTGAAATGCTGCAATTAAGTTAACTCCCTCTGGACCATATAGAGAATCTTCCCAACACTGCACATGTTATCATGGCATGCTCAATTTTGTGGGAATTAATCCCTTTTTGTTAAATAACAATCTACATATCCTGCAGACAACCACAGTTTTTAAACTATTGCTTTACAGAATAAGAAATACGGTACCTACCTTTATCCTCCACTTGCTTTTCCCAGTCTCACGATTGTACCACTTTTTACATACCAACCACCTTTTCTGTCTTCCCTGTGATCTGTGATTTAGCAACTTTGAATTGTATATGTAATATTTTATCTGCATTTTATTATTTATATACAGCACTTTTTTTTTTTGCCTAACCAAGGGCAACAGGTGATGAGATTTTTGCTACCCGCTTAAGGATTATTTCAGCACTGGGACCAACATGATTTAGCCGTCAGTTGTATGTAAAGCACAAGGGGTGAGAAGTTTCCTTTTGAGCACCTATACTGTTAGAGATTCTAAAGCATGTTAGAATATTTCTGTATGATAATGATTGCTTCTGATGGTGAAAGCTCTCATTATTACCTTCCAGGAAAACCCTACCGGACCTGACAGATGTTCAATAATAACAAATAATGCTCAAATTGGGCACATGGTTTATAAGTAAAGAGCAATGTATGGCCACCCATTGTACTCTATCTCCATTAGTGAGGTTGTAAGATTTTGATTGGCCACATCATCCTTTTTTGCAGAACACTATGAAATTGAAAATATACTACTGGATTAAGCTAAATTGATTTATGTCTGGACAATTTTTACAATGTAATTTTTTAGGGTTGTACCAATCAAAGTTTTACAGGGTTATTCACAAAAGGGTGAAGAGTTTGGAGAAGGCAGGAGAAGTGAACAATCTAGGCCAAAATAGCTGTTTTGGAAAAAATCTCCAATTCAGCTCACTTTCCAGTTCAGCTATTTTGTCCTAGATTGTTCACTTCTCCTGCCTTCTCCAAACCCTTCACCCTTTTGTGAATAACCCTGTTAGTGTGTATGACTGACTTTATCCAATCAGACTACCACTGTTGAGCACAGCATCAGCTGTGTTCACAATCAATATGACTCTAATGCTTTGCCATGGGTCACCCAAAATTCAGGTGAATTAATGTGTCTCAGTAAAACACTATGGCACAGACATTTTTCAGATTACATCCTAAATTGTAGGAACACTATGGAAAGTCGTGCTTTCTTTATTTTTTATCTCAACAAGTAATCTTCAAATAGGGAAAAATAGCATATCTAGAGTCTGTACAGGAAATGCAATACAGTCATACAGAAATTGTTTCTTTTATTTAACTCGTGACCAACAAAAAAAAAACCATTCCTTTTTTATAAGTAGGGAATCCTAATTAATAGCTGGAGAAACTAACAGTTCCCATGCACATTTGGCACTTTACCTGCTAAGAATCCTTTAGGGCCTATTGAGACCTAGCCGGTTCATAGTGGAGCATTAGTACACAATATGTTAAGGTAGCCTAAGCCTTTGAATGGGGTGCCATGAAAGCACAATGCAGCTACCGTTGTACCTGCACTATTTTTTTCAATGCAGCGCACCACCGGGTCGGGTAGTGCTTTACCGTGTGTTGTGGTGTGCTACGATGTTGGTGCATTGGCTTATGTGCTGGGGTGTCATTCAAAAGGGATGGAATGATCTGTTCCATCTGATCTATGTTCTTTATACAAAAATAAAAGAATCTGCAGAGGCTTTAGTATCAATTTAATGATTGTCTTTTACTTTCAGTATACTAGAGATAACAGTAACACCTCTCTTTCTTTGCGTAACACCTCAATATTTTAAAAACATTATTACAATAAAAAGTATTCAAAAATGTAAGTTGTATAGCATGCACATCATAAGGACATGTCCTGGGGAATCCTACATGATGCTATCTTTACAGGGTGTCCAGGGCACAAGAAATCCACACCTGCACTTACAAGTTAAAGTGCATGTCCAACCAAAAACATTTTATCAGTTTTGGATAGAGTAGAAAAGGGTTAGAGTGTTTACTGCTATCTAGGGATCATTTGGAGAGATTTAGCCTCACTTGCTGTCCTGCTAACATTTTATAAGACAGGAAGTGTAGTGAACTTTCCAACAGCAACAAAGGCAGAAATAAAAAATGTTTTTCTTTAGTAGTGTAGGGAAAGGCATCCCTGATGAAGTCACGTTGGACGTAACGTGCGTAGAGTGCAGCATCTGACGTCACATTGATCTCTATGACTGACGGTCGCAGTCATTTGAAACTCCTGCATACACTCCTAAGAGAGATTCCATGCTGTATTACCACTGCTTTTATGTGAGTAATTTTCTTTTAATAAATCATACTCTGTTTGGATGGTACACGCTATGGTGTTTGTTTTCTCTTTTTGGATAACTCGATCCTGGTATTGACATCCTATACTGAGGAGGCCTACAGTTTGATAGAGATTGGATGTTATTGTTTCCCTACTAAAGAAGTGATATACAGATCTGTCTGCTTGTCTGATTACATCATTGGAGGACATCTGTGAGCGATTGGATCTGACGGCCCCCTCCCCTGGTTAAGAAGGGAATTGCCTGATTAGACTTTTTGTTGCGGTCTATCAATAAGGTGAGTACCCCTATATCTGGTGTGGTGCACGTGGTGCATTTGGTGAAGAAACAAGAAATATTCATCACTATTGCTGTTTATATATGGACATCTTCAGAATTATGAACATTTACAGACTTCACATTGGAACCATTTACTATTCATTCACTGACATTTGTTTGAGTCACAGATTCTTTTATTGTTTTTTTTTTTGTATTGCTCATTGTTGTAGCTCAGCACATTCAGTTATTCTTCACATATACACACTCACAGTGGGTGTACATTTCAGTGCCTTGTAGCTGTTAGCTTGCTTATTGGTGCAGTTAATTTTTATTTATTTTTTTGATACATAAATATGTGATATCAGTCTACCTTAAACTCCTTTCCTAAGTGAGCTCACGTCAAAGGTCCACATAAGTGATTGTTCATAGGATCCATCACAGTTTTCCATGACACAAAACAATTGCTGAATTAACTATACAAGAGGAAGAAAAGGCTGTTTTGCCATCATAGCTGCTGATTTTTTGATAATCCCATATTTTAGTGTAAACATGTCATTGAGTGCTGCTCAATCATGGGCAACCCTTTATTCTTTGGGCCAGACATAGTTTTCCAGTGTTTGAAGCATACACTGTGTGCCCAAAGGTTGGTAGACATGTGACCATCACACCTATACAAGCAATGTTGTTTATTCAGTCCTAAAATGATGGTCAAGTCAAGTATATGGAGTCCCTCCTCCCTGTGGTTGTAACAGTTTCCACTGTTCTGGAAATGTTTTCCCCAACATTATGAAGTACATCTGTGAGAATGTGTGTGCATTGAGCCAAAAAGAGTATTTGTGGGGTCACATCCTAATGTTAGATGAGAAAACCTGACTATCAATCACTGTTTTGGGTTCATCACAACGGTGTTCAATAGGGTTGAGATCAAGGCTCTGTGCAAGACACTCAAATTCCTCCATGCAAAACTTCTCAAAGCATGTGTTTATGGACCTGGCTTTGTTCACAGGGTCACAATCATGTTGGATCAGAAAAGGGCATTCTCCAAATTGTTGCCACAAAGTTGAAAGCACACAATTGTCCAACATATTGTACCGTATGCTGTATCATTGACAGCATCTTTTACTTTTTTTTATGTGAGCTGAAAAATTTGGTGTTCACATACTTTGGGTTATATAGCGTAATTAATATTTGTGAAATTCACATGTAAACAGAACATTTAATGTTTTCGTGTTGGCATAAAATTGTTTATGCACCTTAAACTTCACCATAAAATATACTACAGTAAATATTAAATAAACTGCCCACATTCTAATTTTAGGTTGGATGATGCCCCATCTGGCGTTACATATGCATGTATCAAAAGTTTTGCACTCCATTATAATTCATCCCTTTAAAAAAAAATGATTGTATGCATATGTAAAATGTTGTACTTTCATAATGGCCTCCTAATGTGTGTAATTCCATTATGCTTTGTAGATGTTAATAAACTGCTAGATATTTAAGGACTTGGTCACTTTCCAAAGCTTTGCTTTAATTGGAAAGGCTGAGCACAGCGTATAAAAGTTTAAACATTTGTGTGTGTGATGCAAGCTAATTACACATTTCTGTGCAGATCTTGCCAAGTGACAGCTCCATCTGCGGTGGCGGATTTCAAGCTTTTGTCAACAGATGACAATAGGCATTCACGTTGCATTGAGAAAAGTGATCATTATGTGATATACAAACTTGCTAAGAGGTGTTAGTGCAAAACCTTTGAAGAAATACACTCAATCAACTTCATACTTTAGCAACAAAAGCCTGCCCATGGTATTTTAATAGTGGAAATTAATTGTCAATACATACTACCAAATGCAAGATCCTGCTGATAGGTGTTACATGACAGGAAAATATTCTTCTTACATTGCATCTTTGCATGTAATTGGGATTGTAAACAAGGTTGTTGTTTCATATTAGTTCTTCTTGTAGCAACTGAAAAAGCCATACAACCCAAATCCCACCCTTTCAAAACTAGGGTATATATTTGTTCAAATAAACAGTGCCTTATCCCTGTTCTCATAGCCAAAAGGGTTATGTCCACACTAACCTACTTTTATGGTTGGGACTTGTTTTTCAACCAGTCGGATAAGAGGAAGTGTATTTTGTACTACACTACACTATACGCTACACTACACTATACTAAGCATGGAATCGGTCGAAAGAAAATGGGTGGAGTTGCAGGAGCTAGAAGCTGTTAGTTGCATTCTACTGGACTTGTTTAGTAATTCTGAAGACTTTTCAATATCTTAATGGCTTTCTCAGTTCAAATGAGTACTAAGACTATATCTCCAGGATGTAAACTGACATGGAAAGAATGCCTCCTTCTCAACAATTCTTTGCTAAAAAGACCTTTAGAACCCATAGGATCTGGCACAATTTTTCCAGGGTTTGCACATTGCCCTTCGTTTTCTTATGGCTTTGACACTAGGGGGTCTATTCACAAAGCTGCCGAGGGCAGCCGAGTGAATGACCGATCAGAAGTGAAGTGAGCCTAGTGAGGCTATTCACTTCAGGCTGGTACGGCTGATTTCAGCCGTATATCGGCTGAAATCAGCCGTACATCGCTCCGCCCAGCTGTCAGGAGCAGGCTGTCGGCCAGCCAATGGCCGGCCGTTCGGCCAGCTTCGGCTTTCAGCACGGCTGAGCGCTCAGCTGAGCTGCTCGGCCGTGATCGGGAGCTGTACGGGCTATTGTGAATAGCCCGTACAGCACCCCCTCGGTTCTCCTGAACCGAAGGGGTCCTGGGGCCGAAGCCAGCCGAAGGATTGGCCAAAGCTACGGCCAGATCCTTCGGCAGCTTTGTGAATAGACCCCTAGGTTAAAGAATGTGAGATGCAAATGGATGAACATTGGAAGTGAGATTGGATAGACAGTCAGTTTTTTCGTGTTTTGGATACATATATACATTTGAAGGGTTTTTTTAAATTCCAAGACATGTTTATTCTGAGGATTTGGCAGGAGGAAATATTTTTAGAGCTGTATATATGAACTGACAGAGGTGTGTATATGTGTTATAAATATAAACTTGTTTTACATATATTAATTTGGAATATGAACTAATTGTACATAAATGTATTTATTGGCTACTTGACTGGGTCAGTATGTGTTAGTATGTATTTATTGACTTTTTTTAGTTTGTATACAGTATATTTTGTGTTTTTGCAGTTTGTATATAGTTTTGGACATTATGGGGTTGATTTACTAAAGGCAAATAGGCTGTTTACTTTGCAAGGGAATTTGCACTTTGCAGGGGAAGTTTCGCTTTAGCTTAGTGAATGTAGTGTAACTACACTTTGCAAAGAATACCCAGTCATGTGTAAGGTAAATGAAAAAAAGCATTTTTTCTTGAACATGATTGGGTGATGGAAGTCAGGAGAGCTTCACCTCATTCACTAAACTAAGGGCAAACTTTTTCTGCTAAGTGCAAACTCCCTTGCAAAGTGAACAGCCTACTTGCCTTTAGTAAATCAACCCCTATATGTTAGGGACATGTGTTTAAGTGTGGAGGAGGCCTTAGGCATGGGGACAAGTTTAATCTTGGTATATATAGGCCCAGGTCTGTCTACATAGCTACCTGGGTGCTTATTAGAATATTTTCATACACAGAAAAATTTCAACATGTAAGGACAGACCATTGTGTGCTGGCTTATCAAAGGAGCCTCCATTCAGGCTGGCTTAGAGCCTAGGACAGCTCAAACATTAGATGAACTCCTACATGTGCTGAAAAATGATGAGTGGGAAGATGGTGTTCAATCCTGCTAATTGTACTTTCCTTGACTCATTAAACTCCCATTTGGCACAGAAATGTGCTAGACGTGAGGAACTAGCCCAAGGATGGCTGACTAAATAACAAAAGAAAATGATGTCACTGCTGACCAAGTTTATCTTTTAAAAAGCTTTTAAAGCCTTAACACATTGGGAACATTTACTATCTGACAACTGCTGCAATTAAGAACAAAACAGTGTGTTTAGCTTAATGTGGTCCTATGCTATAGATCATGATAACCATTACAGATACCTATTTTCATCACCTAAACCCTAAACAGAATTTTTAGCAAGATTTGCATTGTTTAGTATAAATTGCCTGTACTGGTGACAACTACAATTACTGATTTCTGCTTCTCAAAAACTAACTTGTAACTCACTCACTTGGTCAGTTGTTCAGCCTTGCTTATCTCTCATGTATTTCACCATGACTGTTCTACAGTATGTTGGGTGTCTGTTGGCATGTCCACTCACTACTCACACCCATCTGTTTGATTATCCATGGCTGCCTCCTCTACTGCCTTCATTCCTGTGTCTCTACTCTAGTCTTCTGTAGTCTTGCTCTCCTCTCCCAGGCTTCTAATCCAGCTAAATGTAGCCCATGCTCCCTTACATGTGTGCTATTTATGCCCCTGGGTGCTCTGAGCACATTAGCATGCAGAAGTGTTTGCTAGTTGTGTCTAGTGGTTAAATGGGTAGACTATTAAATGGGCAATAAACTCCAGAATCTGGTTGCCGATTGTAGAGTACAGTTTGATTAGAGGATGCACTGATTCTTAATAAACCCAAGCTTCTGTGATCTTTTCTGACATGTTTACCCAATTCCAGCTCTCATTTTGTTAGATGTTCAGCTAGTTGTTCATATGGTGTATAGATTTTCTTCTGATAACACCTCTGTTAAATCCTTAGCTGCCTGATTAGTAGGATCTTAACCCTTTCGCTGCCAAGCCCTCCGGAACATTTTTCAAATCAGCTGGCCAAGCCATTTTTTAATTTTCTGCAATTTTTTCCTATTGATTTGATTTTCAACTGCTGCGTTGCTAGCGTTTGTAAAAGACCCCCCAAACCATATATTTTCTGAAAGCGCAGGCCCGGTAGAATAAAAAGATGGTGATACTAAATTTGTTGGCCCTGCGATAATTGCGCAAATGTTTCTCAAATTAACCTTTTTGGGCTAACACCTATTTTATAATTGTTACATTGTCTTATTCACATAGCATAACTTAAAAAACATTAAAATTCATTAGAGTTACCTTGCGAATCGTCGGTACGACCTTATCCACTCCTACGTTATCACTCCTGCCTTCACCGATAATTGGGAACCCTCACTTTCCTCCAGGATTGCGGGGCTCTCAATTCAGGCGGCTCTGTTGCTGTCAAAAAAAACCTCTCCCGGGCACTCTGGGAGCCTCCCGCTCCCGGCCGCCCAGGAGAAAAACACTGCTGTGTCTTTTTTTTCTTTATTCTGACACGGAGCAATGTCAGAATAGAAAAAAAGATTTTAAAAAATTCCCATTGAACTACATTGCCACATTACTATTGGCTATTTCAATTTGCAATAGCCAATAGTAAACTAGCATTGTACCCGCCCTCTGCTGCAGTTCTCCATCAGGTCCATCAGCAAAGGGCGGGTACAATGCTAGTTTACTATTGGCTATTGCACTCTCTGCAAGTGGCCGGAGCCAGCCGTAAGATCACGGCTGGCTCCTCCCAGCTGTCAGAGGCCGGCCGCCCGGCCAGCTTCGACTTTCAGCACGGCTCAGCCGAGCCGATGCATATGTGTTCGGCTCCGCTGAGCCGCTCGGCCAGGTTCGGGAGCTGTAGGGCTATAGTGAATAGCCCGTACAGCACCCCTTCGGTTCTACTGAACCGAAGGGGTCCTGGGGCTGCAGCTAGCTGAAGGATCGGCCGAAGCTACGGCTAGATCCTTCGGCAGCTTCGTGAATAGACCCCTAAATGTGTCCAAGCTTGTCATCTCATGGATAACCTACAGTGGAAGTCTATACCACAGATCCAGGCTGTACTACTGGGGGATTCTCCACTGGACTACTGGGGGACTCCTTTTGCAAAAATGTGTCTTATCAGCCATGCCTGTGAGACATACTAACTTTAGTAGTTAGATCTTTAATTGATTCAATTTTAATTTCTCCTCCTCCGTTTTTGAGGCAGTGGGAATGAGATCTGGAAGTCTTCAGTTTCTAGCAGAAAGCCAAGAAGTTGGATACAAATTACTCACCAGATGGTACAGGGTCCCCACACTTTTGGACTGAGTATACCCATCAACGTCTAGCCTATGTTGGCACTGCAATGACAGTCCCAGGTACGCTCCTACATATATTTTGGAAATGCCCCCATATACGCCCCTTTCTGATCACAAGTGGCAGTTTACATTTACCTAATCAGGAAATTACCTCTGGACCCAGCTGTCTTTCTCTTTCACCTTGCTCCATACTTGATAAAGGCTTTTAAGAATTTTTTATTGATTCACTTTTAAATGTGGCGAGGGCATGTATTCCTGGTAAGTGGAAACAGTCATCGCAGCCGTCTGTAGCGATGTGGTTGGTAGGGTGGAGGAGATAAGACTGACGGGAGAGTTCATGGCCTCCCTATATGATAGGCAAGACACATTTGTTGCTACCTGGTTCTCTTGGTTCTAATTTATCGAATTTACAAAGTATCATTCTGCCTGCTTTGTATAACGTGATGGAGACACCCCTAAGTGCGCAGGATGGAGCTGTGTGTGTGACCGAAACCTCTCCATACCCATCTTTCCCCCTTTCTATCTGTCCTCTTATCCTTCTACTGTCCCTCTCCCTGCTTACTTGTGGCTTCTCACCTAATTCTGCTCCTTTTTTCTTCTCTTTCCATGGTTCGTTTGTTCATGTTTTGTTGTATATTATTTGAGGAAAAAGAAGCATTTAGGCCGACAGCCTGCTTCTGACAGCTGGGCGGAGCCAGCCGTGATCTTACGGCTGGCTTCGGCCACTTTCAGAGAGATCAGCGTCCCTGGTTGCTAACCAGGGACACTGATCTCCAAACATCTAACTCTCCCTGGCGCCCCGGGAGTCTCCTGCTCCCGGCCGCCAAGGAGAAAAACCCCGCTGTGTCTTTTTTCTTTATTCTGACACGAGCATGTCAGAATAGAGAAAAAAAAAAGAAAAATTCCCATTCAAAAGCATTGGGACATTACTATTGGCTATTTCAATTTCAATAGCCAATAGTAAACTAGCATTGTACCCGCCCTCTTTTGCAGTTCCCCATCAGGTCCATCAGCAGAGGGCGGGTACAATGCTAGTTTACTATTGGCTATTGCAAATTGAAATAGCCAATAGTAAACTCCCAATGCTTTTGAATGGGAATTCGTCTTTTTTTTTTTTTCTGTTTTCTGACATGCTCGTGTCAGAATAAAGGAAAAAAAAGACACAGCGGGTTTCTCTTCTTGGAAGCCGGGAGCAGGGGGCTCCCAGAGCACCCGGGGGATTTTTAAAATTTTTATTTTTTACAGCAGCAGAGCCGCCGAACAATAGGAAACTATTGGGCGGAGCTAGCTGTCACTGCTAGCTCCGCACAATCGTTTTCTATTTACTTTTTTCTACTTTTTTCACTCTTTTTCTGTTCTGCTCGGTGCCTCTGAGGGACCGAGCAGAACAGCCGAGCCAAATGCCGCTCGGCGGCATTCGGCTATTCTCTCACTGCTGTTCGGGATCTTTCAGAATAGCCCGAACAGCAGTGAGAAGCCTGCCGGAGGTTCGGCTCAGCCGATCCAGATGTTGGATCGGCTGAGTCGAACTCCTTCTGCACTTCGGATCAGCCGAACATGCTGAGCATGTTCGGCTGATCCGAATCCACACGAAGCAAGCCGATGTACGGCTGATTTCAGCCGATATACGGCTGAAATCAGCCGTACCAGCCTGAAGTGAATAGCCGAACAGTGTTCGGCTCACTTCCCTTCTGATCGGTCATTCACTCGGCTGCCCTCGGCAGCTTTGTGAATAGACCCCATAGTGAGGCTTTCTTAAATTGTGAGTGTAAATACACATTTATCCTTTTTCACCTGATTCTCTGTCACTATTTTGTCTTTTCTGGAATTACCTCAATGTATTTTAACCACAAGTCTTCATGTACTATGCTGTTCAGATTCCTATCTGGTACATGAATCCTGGTGAACGCGGTGGTTACCTGACCTGATGTCAAACCCATACACACTTCTTGTGATTGGAGTTTTCCATAATCTATTCAAATACTGGCTTGATATACACTTTAAAAGTGCAGTAACACTTTACAGCTTTGTGATTTTTAAGTAAGAGTCTTATTTTAAATTAACTAAAACAAACCTTGTGCCATGAAATACATGCACATTGTCAAACTAGCATTTCACTAACTTTGCACCAGAAATTCAAATATTAAAAGAAGTAAAGGCACATTCTTTATGGCTATAGTTCTCTTTTAGATCACAGGAGTATATTTACTAATGTACTTCTGTGACCCAAAGTCAGCATATAGCAGGATACTGCCTGGGTATCCCAGCAATATCCCAGCAATATTGTCACGGTCCACCCCGCTGCCTGATTGACAGCTGGTTTTGCATTTCTAGAGCCAAAGAGAGCTGTGCCCATTCTGTCCCTCCAATGAGCATTGGAGGAGCATAGAGGGGAGGGGGGAATCTCTGCAGAAAGTGCTGATTGACCACACCAGCTCTACACCAGCTCTAAGTATTGGGAATAGTACCTTTTACTCTCCCAATACGTCTCCTTTAAACAACACAGGATAAATTAACAAAATACAAATAATGTCTGTAATATATAGATTGATTTTATGGCTCTGTGATGTGTACTTTATAAATGATTATGACAATAAAGCTGGAGCATATTTACAGCTGCAGGCTATTTTACATTTGCAATAACTGAGCAGATGATGGGGTTGCATATTATAACACTTTGTATGTTTGTTAATGTTTGACATGAATATGCCTTTTCTCTCGCATTTTTAGCTGTAAGGTATTGATATTTTGGCAGTGGTTCCAGAAACTGTTACTGATTTAAACTCGCAATGTGAAAAATTGATAATAAATAAATAAGCAAGGTAATAATAATTCTAACGCATTGGCTTCTGTTCCAATTTTACACCTATTGCAGCTATTCTTGCTGAGCTACAAGTGAGTATTCAGGCTCCTACCATTCTCACTAGGAAACTGCTGGCTTTGTTCTCTATTGTGTTACTCCAGAACAGAACAGAAACAGTAGATTAATCTACCTGCGATCAATCAGTTAGCATGATGTGGAGAGCATTAGAGGGCACAGGCACGTTTTGCTTCATTAATTTGCTTATTTTCTTCTTCCCTTTTGACAACAATTAATAACAAATAAAATGCTTCTTTATATTAAGATTTTTTTTTAAATATATATTAGCCCGATGTTCATCATTCGAGACCTGCTCTGTTTGTTAGTATGGGGTTTTAACCAGGTAGTGCTGCTTAATTTGAGCAAGGTGTAGTAAAGAAGTCAAAAGGTCATGTGACAGGAAGAGAAGCAGCTAGAAATGAGGCATGTCTTTTGGCTACCCTGGACCACAAAGAATCTTTCCCAAATGCACTCCATTACAAAATATAAAATAGTGTAGAAAGCTTACAGGAAAATGCTGCTCAGTACTGGAAATTACAGTGTGACAAGACCAATCCATTGAAAGGGTTCACATGATCCTGTAGGAAAGCATAGTTCACTACAATATTAAAGTGGCACAAAAGTACGGATTTAAGTTTTAAAAATGCATTCATGTACCTTAACTATTAACAAAAATGTAGTGTATTTGTGTATTACTCAGCTGTAGATCCTCAAATCATCTCTGAATTGGTGCTCACGCTGTCCTTCCTTCTGGACGTTGGCTACTTTTGTTCCCCATGGTCCCTGTATGCGTTGCAAAGTAGTCTCTGCTCCAAGCTCACTCCCATAATGGACTACAATCTCATGTTTAGTTTAATAATTTGTATTGAGAATGTAGTCTATCATGGGAGTGAGCTTGGAGTGATGGCTACTTTACAACACACACAGGGACCATGGGGAACAAAAGTAGCCAACGTCCAGAAGGAAGGACAGCGTGAGCACCAATTCAGAGATGATTTGAGGATGTGCAGCTAAGTGATACACAAATAAGATACATTTTTGTTAATAGTGAAGGTACTTAAGGCAAAAGGAAGACAATCGTTTTTCTGTGCCGTGTTCACACCATGCATGTCCTTTGTGTATAAATGCAGCATGTCAGTATTTATATGCATTATATCAGCACATGTCAATGCACAGCAGGGTGCCGTAACGTGGTGAAGTGCATAAACTGTTTTTGTCATTGTAAATAGAGTTTAAGACAAATAAAAAACATGCAATGTGCTGTAACAATGCATCACACCACCCTGCACAATGCATACAAGGGCTTGCATGTTAAATGAAGGATAATGGAGTTGGAGTGAATGAGCCCTAAGGGTTTATACAAGTCTCTGTCAATATGCAACACAGAGCAGGCACCACCACCTAGTGCAGTATGTTTTTTTAACCAAATAATGAAATAAAAGAGTTCTACTCAGACATATCAATTACAGAGTCCAATAGTCCAAGAATGCTGTATAGTGGTAGGTGCACCCCAATAGAGAGACTGTGCTAACATATTTCGGGGTAACCAACTCCTTCTTCAGAGCAAGACCTTTACCTCTATATGGCACAATTCCAAATATATAGGACCTACATTCAAAAAGGTGGGCCGAAGCTTCATCACCCCTCCAAACCCTGAAAGACATGGATTGCAAACCATACCTTGCAAGCTGAAATAGTGGCTGAATGGTGCTTGTTCCCTGGCTCCATAGTCAGTGGTGAGCGTTCAGTGGCATGGCGGCAGAAACAAAAACAAAGCCGGAAGTGTAAAACCCAAAATCGGAAGTGCGCAGCCCAGACTGGAAGTGTGGGAAAATGTCACTTTCGGTCATTCTCTACACCACAGGAAGTGCAAAAAACATCACTTCCGGTCACCATATGGACAGAAACACTTGGGGGTCTATTCACGAAGCAGCCGAAGGATCTAGCCGTAGCTTCGGCCGATCCTTCGGCTAGCTTCGGCCCCAGGACCCCTTCGGTATAGCCCGTACAGCTCCCGAACTTGGCCGAGGGCTCAATCAGAACCGCCGGCCAATAAAAAACTGTTGGGCGGAGCTATCATTGCTAGCTCCGCACAATCATTTTCTATTTTTCTACTTTTTTAACTGTTTTTCTGTTCTGCTTGGTCCCACAGAGAGACCGAGCAGAACAGCCGAGCCGAATGCCGCTCGGCGGCATTCGGCTATTCACTCACTGCTGTTCGGCATCTATGAGAATAGACCGAACAGCAGCGAGTAGCCTGCCGGAGGTTCGGCTCAGCCGATCCAGATGTTGGATCGGCTGAGTCGAACTCCTTCTGCACTTCAGGTCGGCCGAACATGCTGAGCATGTTGGGCCGACCCGAAGCCACGCGGAGCCACCAGATGTACGGCTGATTTCAGCCGATATACGGCTGAAATCAGCCGTACCAGCCTGAAGGAAATAGCCAAACAGCGTCCGGCTCACTTCACTTCAGGTCGGTCTTTCACTCGGCTGCCTACGGCAGCTTAGTGAATAGACCCTCTGGTGTTGCTATAGAAACACATGAACACGAAAAAAAAAATACACACAAAAACACAAAAAAACAAATGCCTGTCCAGCTTGAGGCAATACCACTAGGAAAAAGTAAGAAAGAGATTTTTTTAAAAAGGGTTGACTTATACTAGCTTGCTGGAGTGGGGGGAGGGGAAACTATAAGCAGAACCATGTTGTGTTTTGTTGCATGTTGTTAAGATTCCAGTGACTCCCTGGTTGAGAGGGCAGCCCTGTGGTTCCTAGAATTGGTGGAGTGAGCATTAGTCCCATTGGTTTGCACCAGCCTAAATCTTGCCTATTTTCCTGAATAAAGTTTCTGTCAATGCAAAAGCTCAGATGCATCCTAAAGCAATTCCTTAAAGAGGAACTTTATGCACCAATTTAACTGTCTCACAAACAGTTACTTTTAAACCAGTCCGACTGTCAAGATTGCCAGTGTGCTTATTTCAGCTCTCAACCAAGCGTTTAAGCCCTTAAATGGCTGGTGTCATAGTTGACTACATGTGCAGCCCCCTGGTAACTGCAATCTAAATAGAGGCTAAGATGGCACTTTCCTTGGATGTAAGGGATCGGAGGTTAGAGTTGCTCTTGAAGCAATGCAATAGCAAACTTAGGTGGGTGTGTAATCCATAGCACCTAAAAATATGCTGCAGTATGTTTCCAGTCAAAACTCCAATTACAAGAGGCATGTGTATATTGTCCAGTTACTGGAGGTATGTGCATTGTTACTTGAATCTTGGTGTGCTGTCTGTATTTCTTCCAGATCTGTGCAGTAATCCAGCATTAAACCTTTGCCTCTGTGAAGGAGCTTCCTGAAATAAAAACCAGTCACCCCTGCTTTCTTTTTCTCTGCCCCCCTGTAGTTTTCTGCAGGAAGCCTGTAGTGGGTTCCTCCCACAGTTGCAGTATCTGTACAGGCTATGTAGAGGTCAGTGATTATATCACTGCTACTTTTACAAGGTAATAACTATGTTTAAAAAATATGTGCACACAAAGTAGAATTGTATTCTTTGTAGTTATTGAAGAGTACATTTAATTTGAATTTTGTGCACGCAATTCAGCTTTAATTCACCTATGAATCTAAATCCAGTGTATATAATACTTAGGGGTCTATTCACTAAGCTGCCGACGTCAGCCGAGTGAACAGGCTTATACAGCTGGCTTTGTGTGGCTTCGGGTCGGCCAAACATGCCCGGCATGTTCGGCCGACCCAAAGTGCAGAAGGAATTAGACTCAGCCGACGCTGTCAGCTGACTCAGCCGACGCTATGATATCACAGCGGCCTGGCCGGGTTCTCAGTGTGTAATGACAGCGTCCCTGGTTACTTAGTAACCAGGGACGCTGATCTCTCTGAAAGTGGCCGGAGCCAGCTGTGAGATGACGGCTGGCTCCGCCCAGCTGTCAGAAGCAGGCCAACGGCCAGCTTCGGCTTTTGCAACGGCTCAGTTGAGCCGAGGCATATACCTTCGGCTCGACTGAGCCGCTCGGCCAACTTCGGGAGCTGTACGGGCTATAGTGAATTGCCCGTACAACAGCCCTTCGGTTCTACTGAACCAAAGGGGTCCTGGGACCGGAGCTAGCCGAAGGATCAGCCGAAGCTTCGGCTAGATCCTTCGGCAGCTTAGTGAATAGACCCCTCAGTCTGCCAACTGGTGAAATTTTTTAGGGATAGATGGATAGATACATTAACTAAAATTAATTAAATTAAAATCAAAAGTGCTGATCATGGAAATAATCAACAGAGAGGGAATACAAACCTATTTATTTAACACATTACTTATTTTTAAACTGTTAATGAAACAAACTAATTCCGTTGTAATAGTCTATGGGCCTAACAAATTACCTAATAAATACAAATTGAGTATTTTAATGTTAGGCACTAAAATTTAGCATAAATAGCATAAATGGTGTCCACTTTATAACACTGCTGCTGAATTAAGCGAATGGTTTAAGTGGGCTATTAAAGAGAAGAATATCTTAATTAAATACACACATACTCTATTAATTTGGAGCAATTTAACCTATCACTGGTAAATTTAATGAGTTCCTAAAATGACTATTTGCTTTAACTTTACATTTAGGTAACAAATCATGCATTGTTTTATAAAGTTGTAAGAGCCATATCAACTATATATCTGTCTCTAGAATACATGATTATTATGCAGTGTTTTTGTTTGATATATTATTGACTTCTATTCTAAGACAAAGGTTGAATGTTAGTATTTTGAGTCTTAAAGCAGAACATTGTTGCTCACAGTTCACTTGATTTAAGTGCACTTACGTCAAGGCTTGCTGTGCTAATGTACCTGTTTGCTTAAATCTTCTACAACTCCTACAAGAAGCTTTGCTGGATAATTTAATTTCTAGGCAACAATCCACAAATAAAAATCACAGACAAACTAGGCAATTAATTTTGGAAACTGCCCAAGCAATGTCATCAGAGTACTCTGGTTGAAATGAAAGCTTTCACAGCTTGGTTCCAGTACACTTCCAGGTTGTCCATACCAAGTCAATTTGTCTTGCTTTGCCTTGAAAACAAGATTGCAATGTCTTTGGGGAAGTGATTTTATTTCTCTTCTTTGAACAATACTTCTCAAGCACTAGCACTGAGCTCACAGCAAGAATTCAATGATTAGCTAGGAAATAAGAACTTGACCTATGTATATTGCATGTGGACGGGAGAAAATACCCTTCAAGATTCAGTATTCTATGAAGCCTGTATTAAGTACAAATTATTACTTTAGTAATATACATACTATTTACAAAATAATACGTATATACAATTTGAAACCGGTAAATTTATCAAGGCAGTTAATAAAATACTATTTTCTGTTTGCACTAACTTATGCAAGAGTGAAATACTGGTAAATCACCCATCGATAAAAGAGTGTGTGCAGTTTCCACCAACATGTCAGGAACCTAACAACAATGGGTTCAACCTATGGCCTGCTCCTTGCATTGGGTTCTGTGACTGGGTACTCAGCAGTCTGCATTTCCATCTGTGGTATGGATGACCACTTGGTTATTGGTGAGCTCTTCTCACTGTTTTCCCCTATTGAGGCTTCTGTTTCCCCTGTCTTCCGTCTTTGTCATGCTTGCGGTGAAGACCTACTTCCTGTGCCTCAGCAGGAGCACAGGTGTCCTGGTTATTTGCCCAGGTAAGCTGTCCACATGTATAGGTGTGGCTAGGTGTATGCCTGCTGATTGGCCAGTATTCCTTTTAAGCAACACCAGAGTCCATACTGTAGTTGCCCGTTGTAGAATTCAGAATGCTGTTGCTAGGGTTTGCTTTTGTTTTATTCTTTTATTCCAGTCTCAGTTTTGCTTTAGTTATCCTGTCCTCATTGTTTTCTTAGTTACTCTGTCATTTCCAATTTCCTTATATTCTTAGCTGTGTCGCCTGGCTTGTTTAACTTCTAGTTCTGGCTGATTTTGGATTGCATTATACCTTTCTACACCTGATATCCCTGGCCCTGCTGATGTTTACTGCTGACTCACAGCACTCCCTGTATCTTACCTCCCCCTGAATCTGACCTCACTAGTACTATTATTCCTGACTCTTGATGTCTCTGCTTCACACTCTTAGGGGTCTATTCACGAAGCTGCCAAAGGATCTGGCTGTAGCTTCGGCCGATCCTTCAGCTAGCTTCGGCCCCAGGACCCCTTCGGTTCAGTAGAACCGAAGGGGTGCTGTACGGGCTATTCACAATAGCCCATACAGCTCCCGATCATGGCCGAGCGGCTCAGCCGAGCCGAACGCATCTGCATCGGCACGGCTGAGCCGTGCTGAAAGCCGAAGCTGGCCGAGCGGCCGGCCATTGGCTGGCCGACAGCCTGCTTCTGACAGCTGGGCGGAGCCAGCCGTGATCTTACGGCTGGCTCCGGCCACTTTCAGAGAGATCAGCGTCCCTGGTTACCTGCTAACCAGGGACACTGATCTCCAAACAGCTAACTCTCCCTGGCGCCCCAGGAGTCTACTGCTCCCGGCCACCAAGGAAAGAAACACTGCTGTGTCCTTTTTTTTCTTTATTCTGATACGATCGATGTCAGAATGGATTTTTTTAAAATAATTTTCCCATTGCAAAGCATTGGGACAAAAAGCATAAGGAGTGGGCACTGCCATGGGAGACATTTACCAATACAAGAAATAAAAAAAATACTGTACAGTGGAAGGCGGTATTTTCATGTGGCTACGAGGGCAACATTGAAAATACACTATTCCTTTAAATAACATGCTTGGGGGATGGCTTAGAGCTGTACATGTCGTTATTGAAAAGTATGATTTTTACAGGCTCCTATTTGGCTGTGTAATTAATTTGTTCTATTACAATTAGCTTGGCTTATATACAACAGCAGCACCCAAATCTGATTAATTTCCTTTTGAAGTAAGTCAAACAAAAAAAACAAGAAAAAATTATAACCAGACCCTTACTTAGGCATGCAGCCTGGGTGGCCAGCAAAGGGAGGGCAGCAAGTGTGTGCCCCAATTCCTGTAATAAAGCAGGCCACATGTCTCCCAGAATTGAAGTGGTACCTTCCAAAGGGGGGTCGTAAAGCCTTTCTCCCTTGCAAAGTACTCTTGTCCCAATGTTGAGAGACAAGGGCCTGTTTCACACCTCTGGTGCCTCAAAAAAGAGGTGGGGGTAAAATGAGGGGACCTATGGTGAAATCTGGATTGCCCCTTTATAATAAATATCTGTACAAAGATACCCCTTCCCACAAAGAGTTAGAAGTAAATAAACGCACACTGTGACAAAGTACTTTAATTAAAACACAAACACTTACCTGCTTTTAAAAAAAAATTGTATTACTGTGTACAGAAATATATCAATGACAATCATAGCATCTGGCATTGTAAATCCAATGTCAATCACGATGACCTGTCACCTGCCGATGTGTTCACGCAACACTTCCATCATTATATGACAGATTTCTGGCTGTGGTAATGTAAACTGACAGCTGGGAGTTCTGGGTGACATCATTAACTTCCAAATTACTGTCCATGAAACAAAAAAACAAAAATAACAAAAATAAAAAATGTCAGCTATGGAGGAGCCAGCAGGTAAAAGTGGCCATTGACCTTCATTCAACCACACACAAAAAAAAATAAAAAATTAAAACAAGCCCACAATAATAGGAAAAAGGGGGGGGGGTATGATTACCCAAGAACTAGAACTAACTGACACTAAACTTACCCTAAGCAGTCTCTCAGCTTTCCCTATTCTTTCCCTAAAGCAGCTTCCAATACACTGACATTATGACTGCTCTGTGCCCACCCTTTTTTAAAGCCCCAATAATTGGCCATTCCAAGCCAGGTGACCTGAGTTCAAAGAAACTTGCAGTGCAATATTGTTATAGTAAATTCTTGCATTGGTTCATGGCACCACAAACCTCGAACATGCAGGATTTGCTGCAAATTCATGCAAGTACCAAACCACAACCTCATCTCTAATTTACTTAAATAATCTATATGAATTGACACTTGTTGGCAGTCCAGGCAACCTGTGAATTTAAGTTTAACATCTATTTATGGATATTGCTTTAAAATTCACCTTTAATTTAGGAGGTCCATCACTTGGCTATGGCACATCTTACAGCTTTGGTCTTTTAAATATACCATTTAAAGCATTTTGTTGTATTTGTTTAATAAGTGCAGAAAAACATGTTAATCTTGTGATGGTGGCAGTCTCAGATCCCAATGAGGCCACCAAAATGTGATGATATTATACTCACTGAAAATCTGTGTCTATGGATAGAACACTCCCCTTCTGTGTAGGTGTGTTATAGACTCAATTAAGGTACACTGCTTCACGTATTGATGCTGAGACCAAGGGAGTGGTTGCCTGGTTTTACTATAAAAGTACATCTGCCCTTTTAAATCACAGAGGTTCGTAATAAGTTTATTCTAACTGCATGTCAAGGAACTTTGAAATTTTCTCATACATTGCTATATTTAAATGATCTGATGCATTTCTCTTAATACAAAGGATTGTATTTGGATTAAAGAAAGCTGATTTCGTTATATCATTTTTTTCTCAGCTCCAGCTCTACGGGACAGATATCATTGCCGTTTCTTCACTGTAGGTGAGAGCTCCCCCTGAGTGTGTTATTATTAACAGTTTCACGTGTTATTTTACTGGTGACACCACTAATGTGACATCAGTACTATGGTATCAATACACTTCAAAATGGAGCTAGATTTGTACAGGCTGACATATTGGGTTGATCATTTGGGTTGATTTAGTGAAATATTACATGTTGATTTTGCAGACTAAAATTTCACTTATTTCAGTGAATGAGAATGTCACACTATGCTGGCCTTAATCATCCAATCATATACTAGCACAAAATTCCCTCTTTAATTTTTCTTGAACATGATTGTGTATTCTTCGCAAAGTGAATTTTCACTTAACTTCACCTTATTCACTGAGCTGAGTGAAAATTCACTTTATAAAGTGAAATTTTAGTTAGCAAATTCAGCAAGAGGCTATATTATATTTATATAGGAGTCTTTATTTATATGTATGCAAGAGTCGATATTATATAGATACAGGTATTGTAGTTAACACCATTGTAAAGAATAGTAAGGCAAAGTTAAAACCCAACACTAAAAATGAATAAAATAAGCTATGAATCAGGTGGACTGATTGAGATTTTGATCCTTCTGAATACACATGTGCATGTCAATTCATCCTATCCTCTAAATTATGCAATTCATGAATTTCTGATTGCATGGATTCATTAATTGTGTAATTTTCTACAGATCAGAGTTATGCGCATTCACGTACACAAAAGAATCACAATTTACCAGCGCAGGCTTTTCCTCCTTGATTTTCTCTTCTTCTGCACATTTAGTTCTGTCACTACTTAGCAGCAAAGACTGAGATCAAAATGTTTTACATTATTTATTGATCCCATATGCAATTAATATAGGACTCTAGTATATTTGTAAGCCAAGTATACGGTTATTGCTGAGTATAGGAAATTGTTATACTTACCAGTTTCATCTAGGGGCACTAGTGCCATGCGAATGGCATCTACCTGGCTATACACCAGGAAGTTTTATAAATAAATTTGAAGTTACTGAAACTGAGGATATGCTGAAAGTGCTTAGGCAAAGGTTATGTTAAGTAAATCACATATGAATAATTGGTAGATGTGGAGATATAGGCAGCTGCAGAAATATGCATACCTCAAGTTCTCCTGTAATAGTTAAAGTAGTTTTAAAGTCAATTTTTTTGGCATATATCTACTGCTAATAAGCAGTGGTTTTATGCCCCAACATAGAAAAAAAAGTTGGCAAATGCCAACTAACTTACCTGTGTCAACAACACTCGCTCCCGGCTGCAGAAGTCCCGCCTCCCAAACGCTGTAAAGGAGGAAGTGTGGACGGGCACATGCGCCATCCAGATCAGCGGAGGGGAGAAGAGGAGTGCAACAATGACACTGAATGGATGCAGCCAGGCAGCCAGGCAGCCAGGAGCGCGTTGTGGGACACGAGGAGTCTGTTCTGGATCAGAGACCGGCACCAGAGTTGGAGGGACTGTGAAATACGAGTGGAAGTAAGAAGCTGTTCAGATCAAGAGGCATCACATAAGGTAAGGCCGAAAGCCTCACAACTGACAGCTGGGCAGAGCCAGCCGTGATCTTACAGCTGGCTCCGCCAGTTGCAATGAAATCAGCCCTACAAGCCTGAAGTGAATAGCTGAACAGCGTTCGGCTCACTTTGGGTCGGTTATTGACTCGGCTGCCTTCGGCAGCTTTGTGAATAATCCTCCTAGTATTTTTCTCAATAAATAACCATTGTGTTTTAACAGCAGAGGGGAAGTTGCTCAGCACAGTGACTGTTCTTATAACAAGAAGATGCTGTAATACACTGTTGTAGCTGAGGCTACTACAGTTTATTACACTATCCCCGTGGCCCTGCCAGTGATTATTTAATATGCTTACATTGTTCCAAGCTGTATCAAAAGTATATACTTTTTTAAAGCTGGAGTTCAGCTTAGTTTGCTCAGTATAGTGACAGGTTTTCTAATCTTTATAAGTGTTTATTTATTGTTCCATGTGCCCTAATTCCTGTGATTTTATGTGTGACTTACATGTCATACATAAAAGAAGGTAATGACTGCCAAATTGCCGCCAAAAATTGTTTTAGTCAGAGATGGAACGTGCAGTAACATTTTCAGACCAGTGCCAGGCAGAGTCATTGGGAGCTTTTAGAACAACATTCCTACTGAGAAGTCATCAACTTCTTTGGTTCAAACTTAAGCAAAATTACACATATGACAAGTTACCTGGTTTTTTTGTCTTGTAATATAAATGGTGATAGAAGACAAGGTGTCATTTATCTTCTATCCTGTGCCATAAAATAAAAAACTATTAGAATGTAGAGGGTGTTTGATTATGTTACTTATGATTTATCATGGCAACCATATAATCAGCTCACTAAGGTGAGTCATCCCACCTGGTGGGTAACGGAATGTACCTATGAGTGTTTAGCTGGCCATACACCTTTAGATTATCTGCAGATTTTCTATGGTCAGATGGTAAAAGTGCAACAGATTCCTCTTGGCCCAGTGGGAGATTCCTCCATCCACACAGTATAGGGTAGATGGAGGAATCTGTTGCACTTTTCCATCTGACCATAGACAATCTGCAGATAATCTATAGGTGTATGGCCAGCTTTAGGGTTTAAAATAGAAATGGATTTTGTTTGTAGCTACCACAGTGGAGTTACCACAGAGGGACTCTTCCATCCTCAAAGTGTGATAAATGCCACCACATTACCTGTCAGCACCTGGTTCTTTTTTGCCTACACAAAGCCCTCAGCCATGCTACTCATCCTTATAGTAACAAAGGAGAGTAAGCTGAAGGACACTTCTGAGAGTCAAGAAACCAAATCCTATAGCCTTCTATCTTGGGAAAAAATGTTTTTATCCATTAGGCCGTATTCACCCAGGACGTGTTGCCCTGTACAGCATGAAGGCACATTTTTTGATGAGCCTGGAGCTGCAGGAAAAAGCACAAAGGCAGCTCACATAAGTCTATGGAGACGCAAGGGCTGTATGACCTCACACGCTGGTTCCCAGCAGTATCAAGTTTTGACAGCCAGAAGGTGTATGGACCTGGATTTATTATGTATGCTTCTGAGGTCATACACCGTCTTTGTGCTGCTGTCAAAACTCGGTGCTGCGGGAAGCAACGTGTAAGGAAAACTCCATACACTTACATGAGCTGCCTATATGCTTCTTCTTGCAGCTCTGGATGCATCAAAAACTGGCCCTTGACGCAGGTGGGAGCAGCATGTCCTCTGTACGAGGCATTAATTGTAGACTTCAGCCTATTTGAGTTAAAATGGTAGAGGTCATCTTACTGATCCTTCCTATTATCAGGATGGCCACCACTGCTATTTATAAATGACCTAGATTAGCTTAGTATTTTTTTCATCATCAAATATTTTATTAAAATATATCTATACATATATTTTTTCTTATATGTTATCTGTCTCTGTAATATAGTTTCCTTAGAGAGGTATGCCTTTTTTCATTTTGGCTCATGTTTTTGTGTTTATTTCCTTATGGATATGCCTCAGTAAAATATAGGAGAGCTAAAGTTTGGCTTTCATAGCTAACATTTGGATCCATAAAATGTTTGGGCATCTTACATGCATGTGTCAGCTGGGACAAAATCGACAGAAGCTGAGAAATGGCTATTAGCTTTTTCATGTTGCCATGGTGATAATGTTTCATATAGTAGCAAGCTACAATACTACAAAGACACCACAGTACAGAATACAATTAACATACATACCCTATTCTTACACTATTCTATATTTCCCACTCAGCACTGTTATATTACAGGCGGAAGTGTCCTATTCATTAAAGAGTAATTTTCTTCTCGTAAACTTGTCATACTTTGGCATCCTAGCTTATACAGTAGTCATTGTTAGGGAGTTCTCTGGCAGGAGTTTGTCAAGATAACAAATGACTCTTGCTAGTGAAAGCGCGTTCTTATTCCTAGGTGGATTTTCACTGCCGACAGCTAATACATTGCATAAATGATGCAATTTTTGTGTGTCAAAAGACTTCGAAAAGAGCACGTTTTTCCATTTTCGCGAACATTTGTCATCATGTTAGAAATAGTAAATGCTCCTGTTTAATGGATATGATTGACAGATTGTTTTAAGAATGGAGTGAGCAATTCAATATGTCTTGGCAGATTTTCGCTGGATAATTTAAGCTTGATCTATACTTGCTTTTGAATTAGCCAGATATTTGCCATAGACATAACACTGAAATGCAAAGCATTCATTTGATGCAGATGAACAAAGAAGTCCTGGAGAAAGAAAGTTAGAATGATTTTTTTTTAAATGGAAAATGTATTGTGGAATAGTTAGTCTTTAAAGTAAATGTGTCACACATCTAAGCTATTCAAACTACTTTTATTAAATAAAATGTATAAGCAGAGGTTCTCTTCACTGCAAATCAAATGTCAAAATCTGTCGATAAAAGCTTCACCTCTCCTTCCTCCTGAATTTTCATATTGGTCTCCCAATATAGTGGATGGCCTCACTGACCAATAGGTAGGTGTAGAAGGGGCAGGGTTATGCTGAGCTTTTGGAAAAAGTCCAGATTTGCATATGACTTCAGTTGTGCATATTACTGGATCTACTGATTGTTTCAGTTTGCAGTTTTCCTTCCTAAAGGAAAACTATGAGGCAACCTTTTTTGCCCATACTATAGTTCTCTTCAGGGTCACGGGAGAACAGGAAGAGGATCAGAAAGTCAGAGATTGGTGGCATGTGTTCGCTGACTTCCCAATCAATAGAACCGACCTGTGACAGCTTCTTTGTCTCAGGTCAGCTTGAATTATGGGGATGAGTGCTTTTCACTTACCCCATAATTCTCCTTTAAGTATTTTCCATCATATGCTCGATTTGGACTGCTGACATTCCTAACTGGTTTTCTATTAAAAGGAGACATACATATCTTGCCTTTTTGGTTCTGCTTTCCATAAGTTCCTATTTAAATCACAATGTCCAACCCATTTTGTATGATTTAGAACTGAATACAAAACATGCAACATAAAACATAAAACATACACAGAAAACAAAAGCCTAAAGCATATATCTAAAGCCAACATTGTTTTTTATTATTTTGGATAGCTTAAGGAATGGCTAAGATCCCTGGCAGGATGTTTTTGTAATATCTGTGTCTCATTCAAGAGAGTCCTGTACATGTTGTGCCCTGTAGACTCAACAGGAAGTGATAGGAAATCTCTTCAAAGTGAGTTAAATTAGTTGTCACCCTCATAAGTGTCCCCATCCATAACTAAATAAAAAAAATTGCCTTTAGATATACTTTAATTTATGCTAATTTTTGCTAGAAAGTAATGAAGACCACCCCATCAAAAAAAGCTTGATTTTGAAACTTTTTTTTCAATAAATGTTGTAGATGGCTGCTGTTGCTGGTATAACTAAGCCTATTGCTACCAAAATATATCATGCATTGTTGATTTAGGATATAGCGGGCTTACATGGGATAGCACATTGGAGGTGACAGGTTCTATTTTAGGGGACATTAGGGTTCAATTAGACCCCTAGTGCCAGTTTTCCAAAGAAGCTATTGGAGCACAGTTGTGCTCCAATAGCGTTTTTTCTGGCTTTTTACAGTCGGGGAATGGCAGCTGAGGGACTGGAGGTGAATCAATCAGCATTGCTTCCAGACCCCATTCAGTGGGGAGGTGATCATCAAATGAATGCCCAGTGGAGCCCAGGAAACAAGGCGGGGGTATTGGACAGGTGGTGCACTACACCGACCCCTGGAAGCGATCTGACGACAGCTTAGCCACCAGAATTGCTTCCAGTGTAAATCCGACAGCTGACTTTACACCTGTAAACAGTCTGATCAAAGGGGCCCGCTGCCAGCGACATATGACATACATCAGTGCCTGTGAAAGTGCACCCCTCACATGGAGGAAACAACAGGGCCCTTGTTGCACATGTGATCCGTTCCACCAGTAGTTCCGCCAGTGGTAAAGATGTCTCAAAAGAAGATACTGCATGGCAGAATTGTGCAGTGAAAATGCTGAGATCTGATAAATAGTGATTCTGCCTCATGCAGTGCTGGTTATTAACAGATTAACCTTAATCAGGTATTCTGTGGAGGATCTTCTTCTAAAACCTCTTCCTCATGTACCTTGAAGAACGGAGGTGCTGTTTTACTACTGTTTGCCAGTAAAGTGCAGCAGTGAGAGGACCAACATTTGCACAGGGGACTGAACATTTTTAGCTACAGTATTCTATTGATCAGAAACCTCCTTAGGGGAGCCAGATTCCTACTGTGGGTGCTGAAGCCGAGGGCCAGTGCATCTCTATAGCAAGAAGATATTCTGCCCCAGGACGTGGGTAATGAGCCGCTCCAGGAGCAAGTAAACCTAATAAACAATTCAGTTGTTGGGCGAAAGTATGTACTATTAAAATGGCCACTGCTGACAGCCATCTGAAAATGCTACTTGCCTGTTTGTCTCTGGGTTCGATATTCTCAAACTGATCCAGGACAAGCATACGTACTTCTTTCAGGCCAGTAACTTAAAAAGTATAGACGTATTGGATTAGCATATAAGCTAGGCAACAAGCATTGTCATAAGTAGACGTTAGTAGTAGCAACCACCCTATTTTCTTACTACAGGTTTCAGCAACAAATTCTCAAACATGCTTTAAGGACCCATTTAGATCAGAGCGTCTTGCTGTGTGTTTCCCTATGTGTGAAAATGCTCAACAATCCCATTGTTTTCAATTGTGCCCATTCACATCCATGCATCGTGTCACTTGATGTCTGTCGCTTGAAAAACTACAAGAGCTATGTTTTCAGGTAAAATAGAGCATTTTGGGCCCATAGACTTATCTGGAAAAAAAATGCCTGAATAATGTGTGTAATGCATATTTTTCAAACAATTTTGTGTCTAATAACCATTTCCTACTCCTAGTAAATAGCTTTTCATTGGCGTAAACAAAAATGCTGTAAAATTGCCTGAAAACACGTACGCTCAATTGTGAATGGGTGCTTACACGTTTCCTCAATGCATGGCTTTAAAGCTAATCTATGTGCATGGTGGTGTGTTGCAACGCCAATTTATTGTGCATGGAGCCACAATGAATTGTACAGTAAAGCAGAGCACAGCATACCATAGTGCGCGCAACACAACGTGAGTGCACTAATGCACCACTATGGATGTGAATCTACAATTTTATTTTATGGTATGTCTTTGTACTATATTGTAATGGAAGAAAAAACTCAAGAGCGGTCCTCTTATTCTTGTAGAAAATGATAAATTAAGGTTAGCAGTGCATGTTTAAAGTAGTTGATGCTAATGCTTAACATGAAAGCCCCCGACTGTATTATGTTAGAAGCTCTTTAGTCAAACACTATAATTGTTCCCATTATTCCTCAGAACATTGTATTAATTCTTAAATATTTCAAGGAATATAAATGAAAGAAAGCAAATATATTTTCTTTTGCCTGTGAAAAAGCTGGGTACTGCTGGGACTTCAACTCTGCTTTTTTATTCAGTTCATGAAGCGTGATGGAATTACACAGAGCACAGCACTCTTTATGGGAAACGGCTGATGTGCTGCATTGCGAGGACAGTTACCTAATCCATTTTAGCTCTTACTGCTGAAAAAGGCAAACACAACATTAAATAAAACAATTTTAACAAGTGTATAATTATGCATCACGTATCTTATGATAGCATAGCTGGAAATGATTAAGTAATTACTTACTGCGTGCGGTACTGAATGCCTGAGCAGCTTCCGTTTTAGGACTGGCTCCATTTACATCGGGATGTCTGGCATCAGGTAAAAAAAGATCAATATTCAATATCTTTAATGTCAAAATATCACGGGTAATTATTCTCAGTGATTAAATTATTCTCTTGCCTGATGTTGTTGTCTAAAATCTGGAATGGTTGCCCATATCAACCAGTCATTATATTTGCTAGTGCCATTTAGAAAGGCATTGGAGAAACAGAGTGTCAGAACTAAGAACTGTTTGCATTGCTCAATGGCTACCAATTAGATCAATGCCACCCTGGAAAAATAAAGACTTTTTAAATATGAGTGCTGGGGCAATACACACAATCTGTAATACTGACATTGTGTTACACTGATATCCTGGTTGCTAGGGGGCAATCCACATTTTTATTTACTAAAGAGTCTTGAATTTGCTAAAAAAACCCAAATGATGGTCCATCAAGTTTATCCTTAAAGCTGAACTCTTGGAAAAGCAAATACACACCAGATTATTATGACCACCCCATCAGTACTTCGTTGGGCAACGAGATGACTCCACGAGATGACTTCGTTGGGCCGCCTCGTAACTCCACGAGATGTTGAAAGGTGATGCAAGGAATCTGACACTGCACTGTTGCCCTTCTGTTGTCTTGTACCAGTCTTGCCACTCTCCGTTCTGCCCAAACATTGACTAGTCGCTGACGGCCTCAATTCGCACGTTCAGACCCAGATTTTCGGCTGACAGTCCAGTCTTTAAACACTTTAAAAACAGCTGCCCTTGAACGTTAAACAAATTCTGCTGTTTTGCTGATACTCGCTCCATGGCTCCGAGCGCCAACAATCATCCCACGTTCAAAAGCTGTTAAATTGCGTTGTTTACCCATATCTTCAGAAAAAGAAATCACTTCTACTGTCGTGGTAAACAACATGCTTCCCTATTTATAATGGTCTGGCCCTCTAGCAACTTCAGCGTGAAATTATAGCTAATTATAGCTAATTTGCCTATAAATGTCAGGTGGTCATAATAATCTGGCTACTCAGTGTAGAAGAGTCATGTGTCTTACTTGAATCTCAGTGTGCTTTGTGTGCTGATCCCTGCCGCACAGGGCACAGCGAATCTCGGGACCAGAAGTGGCGGTGATGGTGGTGGCGGGGGCGCTCACCTGCACCTAATACAAGCGATTGGGCATCTCTAGAGGTGCCCGATCGCTTGAATGTAAACAGCCATCACTGGCTGTTTACATTTCTGACAGTTTCCCCATCCGTGTGCCTGGTGGGCGCCGCACACAAGTGGGAGTAGGGGAGGTTGTCTAAAGACGCCCTCCCGCTCCTATGAGGCTCCTGTCTGGCCGTTCAGGAATGGCCAATGGATGGGAGGTGGTTAAAAAGACCAGCACTTCTTGTTCTTTTTAATCATATATATGCAAGACATTAAAACTTAAATTGACACTAAACTCAGGAGTTAAATCTTAAACATGCATTCAAGTACCTTAACTATTAACAAAAATGTATCTAATTTGTGTATCACTCAGCTGTAGATCCTCAAATCATCTCTGAATTATTACGGACACGGTCTTTCCTTCTGTAGGGTGGATACTTTTATTCTCCATGGTCCCTGTGTTTGTTGTAAAGTAGCCACTACAAGCTCGCTCCTGTGATGGACTACAATCTCACGTTTTGTTTACTAATTTATATTGAAATTATAGTCTATCATGGGAGGGAATGTGAAGTGATGGCTACTTTGCAACACACAGAGGGACCATGGAAAGCAAAAGTAGCCATCCTCCAGAAGAAAAGAATAGGGTCAGAATGAATTCAGAAATGATTTGAGGATCTGCAGCTGAGTAATTTACATTTAAGATACATTTTTGTTAAAAGTTAAAGTGGACCTTTACCCTCTTTGACTAAAAATCACATTGTCATACAGCTCTGCATCCCTGCATCTTACATTCATTAGATAAACAAACATATTTTTATTTTACTTAGTTTCTTTTTTTGGACTTCCTTGTCCACTTTGACCGCAAATGATGTAATTGTGCCCAATCATTGCATCCTGGGAAGGTTACAGCAGAGCATTGCTGGGAAATCTCATCTGTAATGACACGAGATCTCAGTGAAAGGCATTTTCCTCCCCTGAGATGATGTCCTAGTCACATGTGCAGGAGTTCCAGGAAGTAAAGGGAGATATATTAATCTGCCCTTAGTTAAAATGGGCAGAAGACTGGGAAAGAAAGGAAAAATTAAACACCAGCAATTATCTAGAAGTATGTGTTTGTAGATTGTCATTATTAAACATTTCTAAAGGTGCCTTTGTTGTTATTTTAAAGATATGGGTAAAGTTCCTCTTTAATACTTTAATGATTATACTGTCTATGTATTTTTAGTGGACTGTCCATCTGTATAGGTATAGGGGAGCCTATAGAACACCATTATTTCTAAATATACTTGAACTATAAAGCTTTTTTTTATGGCACTAACTCATGGTATATTATTTAATTTTACTACTATGGCTGAACATCTTGACTGCCACACTCTGCTGTAATGTTCATATTTTAAATGTAATCAGTTATTAAACAGAACTGTGAGCCAATTTATAGGAGTTGAGGATGCGTATAATGCGTCCAAATTTAGATGGTTGGCCTCCACCTCTTTAGATTTATTAGCTTTTCTGTTAGGGCATGCATTTTAATTGGCAGCAGGGGTGCAAGCTTTGTGCAGGCTTGACCGTATAATGATGCTTGTCTCAGCACAGAGCCAGAACTGTCGGGACATAGCCACAGCAGTGTTCAGCAGGAGTTAGTTGGAAATGATGGGCTCTGCTGTGCTGGTTTTTGCCAGCACACGCTCATGTAGGGCAGACAGCGAAATGGTCAAGGACACAATGAAAGTTAGCGCTAGGGGCAACAATGTGCAATCACAGTGCACAGTGACAATAATCATAGTGAGATGACAATTGCTATGAAGGTCTAGCTGAATAAAAACTACTGACAAGTCTGAGAAAAGCTGTTCTATAATTAGGACTTGCGTATTGTAAATGAATGCATGAAGTATGTGATCATTTGTGAATTAACCCCTTCGTGACAGGAGCCGTACAGTGTACGTCTCGGCACTTTGTGCCTATATGACTGGCCACGTACACTGTACGTGACGAGTTATATCAGGCTTTGTAATGCTGGTAACAGCTGATTCTGAGCAGTTACCAGTCATTAATGAATGCCTCAGTATTGAGGCATTCATTAATGAAATAATTAAGCTTTTTGTAGAAACTTCTTCCTTTCAGTAATGAAAGAATGAAGCCGTTACATGCAAATACAGGACCGCAATTTGCGATCCTGTATTTGACAGCTGAAAATAGCAGAGATGTAGCAGTGACTCACCTCTCTGCTATTTGTTTTGACAGCTCAAGAGCCCGATGTTAAATTGACATATTTCCTTAGAGGGAATGTATTACCAACAAATTGGACATATTGTTACTAACTGGACAAAAAGGTTCATTTACTACATTGTTATAACTGTGTTTTGGGGATGAGAAATCTCTTTTGGCCCTTTCACATATTCAAGGTAATATTAAACTCTCAGACTTTTTTTTTCAATAACGAACCCATATCAAATAAAAGTATTTCTTTACATTTTTGCCCAAGTACTTACAGTCATCATGTTTGTGAACTGCCAGTCCACCTCTCTCAGCTTAGCTTCCCTGAACTTTCTGTCCAGTACAAGATCACAAGAGAGCACATTCTCCAGCAGCTCTCCATCTACTAGCATGGATAAGGGAAAAGCATTGCCTATGTGTTTAAGACACACACAGCTCACATACAAAGGTGGCTCCATAGGACCCTTCAAGGGAAAGGAGCCACCCTAAAACAGGATATCAGGTCCAGTGCTCAGGGCAACAGCTGATTCTGCAGGAAAATAAAACTTTTAAACATCATAGGGCAGCATCAATTGTAAGTGATTTAATCAGCATTTGAAAAAGCTTACAAACTTTTTGACTTAAGTATCACTTTATGGAGGCCCATTTAATGCACCTCAATGCACCTAAAACCGTATAATTACCTGTTTTAAAAAAAAAAAAAACCACACTGCAACACACAGATGGTTTCAATCTGTGCATTGTGGGGCACTATACCTCACATTCAGTGGGGTACCATTTACCATAAATGGTACTGCAGCACACCACACTATTGCAATTGTGCAATGCAATTGTGCATTACAATAATTCCTAGTATGGACATATTTGACCTTGTACTACTGCAATGCACAGATGTGAACCCAGCCTTTCAAAACATTACATTTATATGCCAAAATATAAAAATAATTCTGAAACAAATAGGTACTTAAAATGTATCCAAATCAGTTCTTATTTGTGGTGGCTGCATTAGTTTTTTTGTATCCTTTATTTTAACCTAGCGATCCTGCTAATAACACACTTTAGGGTCTATTTATAAATCTTTAGGAAATTCCTATGCTCCTTGGCCCTGTCTAGTGGCAGGAATACTGTGCAAATGGCAATACTCCAGTGTAGGGCTGAGCAGCAGATTTAGAAATTGAGCCTTTTCTGTCATAGGAGACATCTCTCACTGTACTATGTATGGAGTAGCAGTGTTATCACCCTAGGCTGCTCTCCTATTTTGGAACATTTCCCCCTCTTATAATTACCATAATTATAATTACCATAGCATACGTAGATTTTATCTCTGTTCAGGACTTTCCTAATAAAGACCAATCACTGCTGCTCTCTCTCCTAGTGTAGGGTGACTGGTCTTGTCTCTGCCCCTCCTGTGGTTTTCTGCAGGCAGCTGGGTCCCTCCCATATCCCTGATCTCTGCATAGGTTTGTACAGCCCAGTGATGATGTCACCACTACTTTTACAAAGTAACATTTGAGTTTGTAAAGGCAATTTTTGTAAATACATAATGGTTTTTTTCTGGGAGTTCAACTTTAAAATACTACATGCCTTATTCAAGTGAATTTACCTAAACGTCCCCTTTCTCCAACACGTTTGTCAGTGTCTGCATTAATGTTACAAATTTTCCTCTCTATGTAGTCATGCTGAATTATTTGTGAGATAGAGTTCTCTTATTTTGAGAAATGGGTGGAATACCTGGCATTTCTTTCAAATGATCTATACCCTATATATTGTATATCAAGTCCCAATTAGTGACAGTGACGTTACAGCATTGTTGTGCTGGTTATTTAAAATGCTGTGTCCCCGTAGTCATACAATTGAAGTAGGCATTCCAGAAAATGTAACATATTTCTTATGAAATAAAGCATTTTCATTTCCACTATTCACCATTTATTGCCACGATAACTTCTGACATTCAGCGCGCTTCAATTAATCATCTTACCATCAATCAATGTTTTAATCTATCCTGTTTTAAGACCTGCAGCATAAAACATTGGCGCTGGTCCTAGTCAAGCATGTCAGTAACTTCATGTTTTTTTATTTGCTTTCTGTGAGGACGGCACATTTGCAACAAGCAAATACTTCCATCGAAAGCCTATTCTTTGTGTAAAGACTCTAGGAACATTCGCTTGGCAATGGAAGTGTATGTACCATCCAACAAACTGCTCATTAATTTATTATGCATCTTGAAGAAATTTGTTTTTATACATCATAGTCAATCCGCTAAGCTGCACATTAACCACAGGAATCAGCATAATGTAAACAATACTTTCAATAGTTGGTCTTTTTAATAAGATATACTAAAAAAGCATTCATTAGATATGCTGTATGCTAAAATGGGTATTTCCATCATATAACAAGGAACAATGCATGACAGCCCTGTAAAATCCTTCAATATATTATACAAATGTGACATGCACAAATGCAAGTGATTTGAAGATATGTCACCATCAGACCCTAACCGCATTACTTCACACCCCACACTGTTACTATGTATTGTTTCTGCATGCTTGCACAACAAGTAGTGCAGCAGGCTGCAAGCTGTCAGGTAGGTCTTAAAATAAACAAGTGGGAAGTGAAAAAATACATAAGCAAAAGTTACCTTCAGTGAAAACCATGGGGTCTATTCACAAAGCTGCCGAAGGATCTGGCCGTAGCTTCGGCCGATCCTTCGGCTGGCTTATTCTGAGGGACCGAGCAGAACAGCCGAGCCAAATGCGGTCGGCGGCATTCGGCTATTCTCTCACTGCTGTTCGGGATCTTTCCGAATAGCCCGAACAGCAGTGTGAAGCCTGCCGGAGGTTCGGCTCAGCCGATCCAGATGTTGGATCGGCTGAGTCGAACTCCTTCTGCACTTCAGGTCAGCCGAACATGCTAAGCATGCTCGGCTGATCCGAAGCCACACGAAGCAAGCCGTTGTACGGCTGATTTCAGCCGATGTACGGCTGAAATCAGCCGTACCAGCCTGAAGTGAATAGCCGAACAGTCTTTGGCTCACTTCACTTCTGATCGGTCATTCACTCGGCTGCCCTCGGCAGCTTTGTGAATAGACCCCTATGTGTCAAAACAATTAGCAGTGAAATTCACAAAGACCGGTGCTAAGATTTAACAGGAACACTTAATTCTATTACAAGTGGAGTAAATAGCCCTAGATTCACTTACTTGTTACAATAGAAGAAGAACAAGGGTCACCAGCAGTCCCTTTAAATATCCAAACATGATTGCTTTTTTACATGGGTGTCACATAGGTCATATAGCCAGTGTTTCGGGGTCACGCAGAGTCTCTTCCTCAAGGCCACATAGTGACAGTGAGTGCAAATATACAACACATATATATATATATATATTCTCATAAAGACACCCAGTGCAGTCCACTGCCTCTGACATTATGATGTTGTCATTATCCCACTAAAACAATGGCAAAAAATAGCACAGAAGGAGCCCTTCACTATATCACTATTATGCCATCTCAATACAGCTTAGTATAGAAGATCAGGGGCAGGCAACCTCGACACTCCAGCTGCTATGAAGCTACAAACTCAATCATGCCTCTGCCTCTTGGAGCCATGTCTGAGGCTGTCATAACCTTGCAATGCATTATGGGACTTGTAGTTTCACAACAGTTGGAGTTCCAAGGTTGCCTACCCTTGGTATAGATCATAGTAAAGGCAGGCATACAATATACTGTTTTCAGATAATGGGGAAATCTGACAGCATCCCCTGTCATCAAGTGAAAGCTGGGGGAGCTTGCACTGCACTGTTGATCCAAAACAACTCTCAGCACCTACGTGATTATTGTCCGCAGGGACACTTCAGTCCATATACCACATGGTCATGTGAGCATGTTATGAATTGCTTGATGTCGTATGAAGAATTAAGATGGTCGTGAAATTTTGTTTGACCATGGTGGATGGTAGGTGTGTTGGGCGGTAGGTGTGGACCCAGTTTAGGGTCTTTTTGCAGAATGTGCCAATGTTTTCGTATAACTTTCTGTATGGCTGTAAACCCATTATTAAAGGTGGTAATGAAACGTATTTTGTTTTCCTCACTTGCAATCTGGTCATGTGTGGCGTCCAGAGGTCGCTGACTCTGCCCAGCTGTCATTTTTTAAACCCGTATGTTTCCCGCATTTCCGTTCTTCATCCGAGCTTGACAAAGAGGCGTATGCCTCGAAACGCGTAGCAAACCATCCCCTACACACCACCGACAACGGTTCTTGCAGCCCTTCACTGTGACACTTGGAGAGCATTCCCTCATCTCCAGTACTGTCACGTCTCCTACCACTTCTGACTGGGAGACGACCGCTGACAACACGCGCCACACCACAGCCCTCCATTAAGCTTTCCTGCCCGCCGTGGCTCAGCCTGGCCAGCTGAGCCTTGCCGCGAGACAGCTGCTCCTGCTCCACATAACATCCCCTCAGCCGTCCTGTACACTGGATTTCACCGGGCCCCACCTCCCCAAGGATCCCATCCCATCTCCTCCAGAGAATTCACAAGGACTTCTCAAATGTAAGTGTTGCTTCAACCATTCATTCTATCAGTAGTAGCGCTCTCAATATATAGGTTGTCTTCTGATGTGTATATGGAGTAGGCTGTTCAGTTTTGGCCACTGATCCACATAAAGGGTGTCCTTGAGCTGGAGAGAGTCCAACAGGGGGCTAACAGGGGGGAGAGACTAACAGGGGGGCTGGATGACCTAAGCTATCGGGGAAGATTAAAAAAATTACACTTGATCATTCTGGAAAAGAGATGATTAAGAGGGGATATGATTGTCCTATAAATCTGTTTAAAGGTGATGGTGTAATCAGTAATAAACTGTTCACTGTAAGTTCACTCAAGAAGACAAAAGGTCACCAGCTGAAGCTAGATGAAAAAAGGTTTAACCTTGAACTGCAAAGGGGATTCTTTACTGTTAGAATGATAAAATTGTGGAACTCCCTACCCCAGGTAGGGGTATCAGCTGAGTGTATAGAGTAATTCAAGAACCTTTTAGATGCTTTCCGCAGTAAATACAATATACAGGGGTACTGGTACTCTTAGTGACTCACATAGTTTGAACTGGATATATCTGTGTCTTTATACATTAAAAACTATTTAAAAAAATAAAATAAATCATTAATAAAAGGCAACCTTTACATATTTATCTTTCAGATGATCAATATTCACTTTTTTATTGGTAAATTAAGCCATTATGGGTGGCTGTTTGATAACACTGGCTCTAAGTTATCCTTATAGGACTCCAGGTTCTCAAAAATAAAAGTGTCAAAACTGCTTTAGGAAATTGGCTTTCAGCACTTATTGATAATAAGAATAGGTTCTAATAAGAACTATGTGAATTTGGCTTGTGTGGTGCAAAACACAAGACAGCAATTGAAAATTAGGTGCACAGGTAAGATGTAGCTAAATAATTCTAGATCTCTGGAGTAAATGCAATTGTAAATATCTCCCTGCATATTTTTTGATCTACTGATTGTTTTGTGATTTTCATTGAGGCCCCATTCTGTACATATCTTTGTGATTTAACATACTGTGTGTATGTCCATTAGGCTCACCCTTAAACACAGTTCACATTTTTACACTTGTCATAACCCACATACTTCAGAGGTACTGCTACCCTGTAGTGAAGTGTTGCCAACAATTTTTGTACATAAAAGAATATAAAAAAGTTAACTTTTTTTAGTTTTGGATATAGTATGGAATGATTTATCCATTTAAGGATTTTTGCTGTCTGTGTCTCATTGGGGAGATCCCCCTTCAATATCTGTCCTACATGCACAACAGAAAGCTAAATACATTTATTTAAAATGAAGCAGCCCTCAATCCTATCCTAGACATCTGTCACCAAATGACGTGTCCCCATCAACTCCCGTTATGGTGTCAATAGTCACCAGGACAAATGGAGAGGGTAAATCTCCTCAGCCAGGATACAGAAAGCAGTAAAATATGAGATTTCACATTTTCCCACTCTATCCAATAATATTTTAAAAATAACTTTATCCCACAAAAGGTTTTGCTTTAGATACACTTGAAGTGTCAAATACTTAGCTAATCAAGAGGTTTCAACACATAACCGACACCTCCTAGGTCCATGCATGCCAAGTCCTCCCTTAGCCCTCATTCACACTAGAAAAGGCCGGCACATACAGCTCCGTGCACGGCCGTATCGGGCAGCTTCGGAGAAGGACATGTGCTGTGTGTGATTAGTACGCAGCCCCTGTCCTTATTTATGGGAGTATGCGGCCGTACGCTCACCCCAAGAGCAGGTCCGTACGGGTGCGTGTCTTCTGGCTCGGACGCAGACAGGATCCATCCTGTCAGCATACGAGTATGGACACCCGCACGGACGTGTAGGGCAGCGTACGGCCGCATACTCCCATAGAGAAGGACGGGGGCTGCGTACTAATCACACGCAGCACCTGTCCTCCCCGGGAGCTGCCCGATATGGCCGTGCATGCAGCACATAGCTGTACGTGCTGGCCTTTTCTAGCGTGAATAAGGGCTTAGTGTAAAGGTGTGATGTTGTATAGATTGTTCTATAACTATGAAAGTAAGCATGTAGTGAAAAGCCATCTTCAGCCAGGACACAATCAACATGGAGTTTGTTTGTCCTGTGCTTGTGGGGAGTTTCTCCATTTTTTTTCTGACAATTCAAAGACATGCTGATTGGTTAACTGACTCCTGTCTAAACAGGCCATAGTATGTGTGTGTGTATGCCTAAGGACCTTAGTAAACTCCTTGAGGGCAGGAACTGATGAGAATGTACGATATGTAAAGCACTGCGTGAATTGTTGGCGCTATATAAATACCTGTAATAAATAAGAGCCAAAATGCTAGAGTGATAAAATCGGCCCAATAAATGACCCCTTCATATATTATATAACCTTAGAGATTTATGTTCAGCCTTACAGCTGCTAATTTTTAGTTAAGAGTTGTAATTTCCTTTATAATTTCCAAATATGTTTAATATTAAGCCTGCTAAAGGCTTAAACAGCAGATCATAGAAGTGACAAGAATAGAATATAAAATGAAATGTTTGCTTTAATCAGTAGGGAAGACGTGATAGCACAGGGCTGATAAATAAAATAGAGCGGAAGTTACCTTCTTTATTTGAAATCCCTGTAGCTTCAAACTAGATAACAGCATTTAAATATTGGTAACCTGGGTGAGGTAGAGAAAGTAGAGTCCGGATTACTAAGGGAAAATGGCAATACAGTGGGAATGCAATTATCACGTGCAGATAGGAGATATTTAAAAAAAAGGCATGTGCCCTTGTGACAGGTTTTTTTTAACCCTTTCCCACATGCTAAAAAGCAAGTGTTTTACCTAAAAACATGCCTAGGGCCCCTAAACATAGTGAGGGGAATTTATCACAACTGCAGCACACAAAATCTGAAAGCAGTTGCCCAGGGCAACCAATCAGCTTCAGTCTTTCATTTTCAAAGTTTAACTAAACAAAGTTAAGAGAGGAGCTGGTTGGCTGCTCCAGATTTTGTCTGCTCCAGTTTTGATAAATCCCCCTCAATATATTTTGTGAAAGCAGAGGGTCCAAAGAATAAAGCATTAGCAGCTGCAGTTTTTCACGTCGGACTATATTAGCAAAACTAACAAAATTTATATATACACACAAACATAACATAATGTTTAGTAAATAGTTACCAAAGATATAAGGTTTTAAAATTGTGCACGAATGAAACAAGCTACAATACCCCAAATCTCCCAAAGGTGGTGTTTAAAAACCTTTATTCATAATTTTATAGGTATTTTTCTAGCCACATTGATCCATATCTGACAGCTGTGAACTGGAAGTGCTCAGAGTTGAGCGCTTCTGAGTACATCGATCAAAGAATAGATCAAGATCTGGAAGACTCTCTTTTTCCCTCTGCTCATTATCCTGAACTTGAATTTCGATGTCTTAGGCTCCCACGGGACCCAGGTGAGCCTGGGACAGGTTGGCGGACCACATAGGATAAGATTAATCCTATTTGGATGAAAGTTAGGGTTAACTGTTCAGTTAGGAATTTGGTACAAGGTACAGGTCGGAAATATGTATCATGAACAACAGGCTCCCACTGGAAAAGCATGATGTACCATAAAAAAAAGACAATGTGAGAACCTATAGGTATATTGGGCCAAAAGACGTTGTTGACCTCTAAAAAAAGAGACAAATGATGGCATTGTACAATGACGTTTATTGCTTTATTTAATGTTCATGTGCTGTTCCTTAGTCTACACAAAAAAGGAATCAATGTTTCATTGCTATGGATGTGCCTTAAGCATCAGAAATGGTGTTTTCAGAAAGTACCAGATCAATAGGGTAAAAGTTTTTGAAAAATAAACTGACTGTATAATAGTTAGGCAAATATCTCCTCAAAGCTTTTTCTTGGGCATATATGCTACAACTTAACATTAATTAGAGTTTATGAATAATACATACATTGCTATGTTTAACTGCAAGTTTTTTTGTTAGGAAAGTTACAATCTACTTAACACTTAAAGCCTATCTAAAGGGAAAAACAAATCTCACCTTGCAGTGGAGCTAACCCTGCATTGCAAGGGTAGGCTGCTCCTTCATGTCTGGGGGACCTGAGTAAAGGGCTTTTACTAACCTGATCCCAGCAGTCGGCACACAACTCTCTCCCCTACTCTCTAGCTTGTGGATTGTCCTGTGGCATCCTTACATATAATGCAGGGCTATGGGACCTACATCCAACATGATGACATCAATGGGCCTCCGACCCGTAGAGCGTAATGGGAAAGAGGTTGTGGGCGCTTGTTTTGGAGCCTGTGGCAGCAGAGTTCTGGTAAGTAAAAGTCCTCTTTGCCGTACCCCTGTACATAAATGAGCAGTCAACCATTGCCAGGCAGTGGCAGCTCCACTACAACTGGAACTTTATTTTTTGTAAATTGGCTGTAAAGCTGATCTCCAAACAGCTACACATGGAATACATATATAAGAGCTTTTTCATATCTGTCTGGAGTACAGTTTTAATGGACCTCTTAACACTGGAGAAAAACAAGAACAGAAGTGAAATTGCTGCCCGTGGTGACCATCCATAAGATACTTTGTTTAATTTTTCCCAATTTAAAAATATAGAACCTACTGGGCCACTATGGGCAGCAACTCTTTTGTTCCTGTTATGAAGGCCATTTATAAATAATGGAAAAGAGGGATAAGCCTAGAGTTATAAACATTTCCTCTAATGTCTGGTGATTTATTCACTGGCTGAAAATAAAGATATTTATCCTTGTGATAGAGCTTTGTGAATTGAGCCAATTGTCTTTACTTACAATGGGAAGGACAAAAAAGCTTTTTATTTTGTAGTCAAGTAAATATCAAGTATTCCATAATAATATTTTGTGCTGTCTGGCAGATGTGCCTGGGTCATAAAACTGGCTGCATAGAGTTATAAATCCTTTGGCAGGTAAACATTTCTCAACTATCTATCTGTTTGCATAGAGTTCAAAGATAGAATTCGTTTTAGAATGGAAAATTCAAGCTTCATCAAGGGAGAAAACCAAACAGACCCTGACATACTCAGTACATTCTAGTCTTGCTGTACTTGATGCAGTTCAGATAGATGCTAGTGACACTGTTTAGAGAAAGTGTTCTCCACCATATGACAAGTTTATTTTTTACGTTGCTCTATCTGCCTGTTAGCAATCATAAATTCGACCTTCTTTTATTTATTTTTAATTTTTTTGCTTTTCTATTTTCCTCCCTTGTCTTCTTTTCATGCCTATCATCTCTGAATTTAAAAACGTAATATGTATTTCCACTTTTGCAGTCAAAATTGAGAAACCTCCACTCTACATTATGTGTATGTGTTCCTATCCACACAGCATATCTAAAAATATATATTTTTAAAATATTTCTTACCTTTTAGATGTGTTTGTGTAGCAGGCCTTTCCAGGCTCCTTTCTCAATTTCAGTAACAGCAAACTCTGTCTGTGCCCATAGGAATGAGAGATCCAGTCCTCACTGCAAACAAGTCACATTGACACTCAGCGCCCATCCAGATTTAATTCAGACTACAAAGCTCAACATTTTATGAAGTCGCTACTTATTGTTGCTAATGGCCTGAAGAAGGGAAAGTTTAATTTCCCTGAAACGTGTTGCCTGTATCTGACATTCCCATTCAATGACACACCCTAAATGAGCATCCAAATGGGTTGACCACATTTAAAAGGCACTCCTAACCACACATCCAGTCATTGATCTTCTGTTGTGTGATCTCCCCGATCACAATCAGAGAGGCAGCAACGTTGGGTCATAACCAGGTCCATGCACCACACATATACTTTTATCATGGGTTACTTCCTTCAAGGAGTACATCCCCAGGAAAACTGATTCCTAATCCTACTAATCTAGCTCTACCACATATCTGTCAGTTCCATAGAGAGAATAGGGACAGACTGAGCTCCCCCCTTATTAACATATAAATCTTCTAGATCTTTAACTCTTTGTTAGACTCTTTGACAACACCAATGGAATAAAGCGCCTGCTGTTGAACTCTCCGTTGGATATCAAAACATTTTAGCTTGCAACTTTACTTCATGTGATGTGTGAAAAATGCTCCAATCCATATGATGTCAATTCTCTACATGCTATATGCTAATACTGATTGTACTTTGTTTTTTTCTGGTACTGTGCCCTATTTGATACTTTTGATGTGCACTTCTTATATCCATAGCCTTGAGATCTTGTGCTGAAAGTTTGTTTTCTAGTGTTCTCTTCTGTACAAAACTAATAAAAATGATTTAATATAAATTCGGCCAATACTTCCACAGACAACACGTTTCAGAAGCCCATATTGTTTTTTTCTTTTTTACTTTTTTTCCACACTAGTATTTGAGACAGACTCTTTTTGTGAGAATGATAAATGAGCTACACATTATTCAAGTATGATTACATATCACATTAATTCCTTGCTCATGCTTGTGGTTTACAGTATTTTATACATTTCCCTGAGATTCCAGCCAGCCGATAAGAATGAAGTGTAGTTTATCACCCTCTATTGTTTCTACTCTGTTCACCTCTGAATTGATAGAAAGGCTTTAACAGCTAACTGCCTTGCTACAGCACAGTGATCTTTTATCGAATTATAAATAGCGGAGTAATTACCATTGCTTTAGGTAAGGTAAGAGGCAAAGACTTGATGCCAACTAATAGTCACACCAAGTACAGTATATGGAGAAAAATGTCTACGTGAACAATGCATTTTGCATCACTTATAATGGCTGCTCCAATCAAACACATGTAAATTTTGCTGGTGAAATCTAAGTCCGAGCATGTGTTCTAAGTGTGCCAAAGATGGTTAGGCAGATACTTTATAAGCCGTTATTTAATGCAGTGGTTCTCAACCTATGTAGCCTAAGGACCCACATTTGTCCTTGGTCATTAAGTCCCGACTCAGAAATAGCTTTGCGTTTGCTGTGATACCTAACATATGTGGTGCAATTGTATTTTATATACACATTCATGCCCCACCCGCGTGTGTTTTGTTCACTTTTTTAATTTATTTTATTATTTTTTTATCCCTTTTAATTTTTTTCCACTTAACTTTAAAGCTATTGCTTTATTGCTTTATTGGATAACAAGCTCCTATGTGATAGCGTATGGAGGTGACAGTTTCTCTTTATGGTGGCATCTGGGGTCTATTAGACCCCTGATGTCTCCCCTGCACTCCAACTCAGGTGATCAAGCATAGCATTGTACTCAGTTACCTGTGTAGCCAGGTTTGTGACAGCTGAGACAGGAAGCACTGCAAGCACAACACTTCCTATCTCACTGATCACATGGAGCAGATTGGGAATGGACGCTCCTCGGTCTGCTCCCGCTCTAGAGCCTAAATGGATTTGCCGTGGTCCTGATTCCCCCAGAAGAGAGGACCCCGAAAACCACAACGTGTGGTGTTGCAGGGAGGGGGCCCACACAAGCAAGATACATTAGTTAAGAAGCAGGAGCTTAATCTGTGGTAGATATTTAACAGTGTAGCATCATTTTACATGTTTTATCTGGCAGGATAACAGTAGTGTTGCATTCTATTCTATCTTTCATCTGGCAGGTTAACAGCAGTGACACCTTCCTATTCTAGTTTTTATCTGGCATATCAGTCTGTTGCAGTGGAATATATGCTTGGTGACAAGGTCAGCATAACATCAACAGTATTTATACTCATATAAGATGCCCTAATATTACCAAATACTAGGAACTGCAAAATGTTGTAAGTAATACAAAACTGCAACTCCTAGAGGTTGAGATTCAAGTTGATTGTCCAAGATGGAAAGCATCTTATTTGTGATCCTACCCACTGCGTTCACCTGTTCACAGTATGTATGTATGCCTGTCCTGGGTATAAAGTGACCCTGTCACTATACTAAAGTTCTTCTACAAAGTATTACCTATAAAAGAAGAGTGTAAATACTTACCTCTCCAGCAGCTTGTGCTTCTGAACCAGAAATTTTATGTATGTATATTTTAATTGGTAAAGCCCATCATAATGTATATTATACACCATTTTAATCTTTTAGGAAAGAAAAAAAAGATGTATAATATTTTTAATCAATACTTATTGATATCCTTAATCCCATATTTCTATGATTTGAGGTAAATATTTAAACTTTTCTTTAACAGCTAGTTCCAAGGGTCTTTAGATAGCTTGCTGGTTCCTCAACAAACAGATAAAGGATCTAGTTATTAGCCATTCACATTACCCGAATATACAAAACAACCAAATATCTGTGTCAATATGCAGTGATAAAAGAACCACTAAATAAACTGAAATGAAATATTCTGATTGCTGTCTGTTTTATGTTTTGTTGCCGGCTTTTATTTCACTTGGACTTTTCCTCATCTATGACATAGACACAATAACTAGTTTAGCAGTTATACAGGATTATATATTAGTTTCAACTCTGTATGCCTGTCACCGCATTATTTTCCCAATTTTCCTTGTTGAAACGGAGCTGTGTCCTCTGTGTATATTTACATTGGAAACTGTCATCCAAAAAGTTGTAATTGCCTTTTGTCTGGGGTAGCACTGTCACTATATATAAGTGTACACTTCTTTTTTTAACCTTATATTTCCCACGGGAGTGGCTGTGAATTTTTTTCAAATGTATACCTTGCAATGATTAGTGCTCCCTTTAGAATTCACATTCCCTAGATAGTCCAATTTTTGACTGCTGAAAAACTATAATATCTGACCTACTTTCACATTTTTGGGATCACTTCGAAAGTGGTTTCCATGGCAGTGTTCTGTTTAAAGTATTAAAAGCCACACTATCTGCCATACCTTCACAGTCTAAGAATTTCTATACTCCTTAGAATCCTTACAATACCATTAGGCTGGGTTCACACCTTTGTGCTGCAGAAATCCAATGCCTGAAAATGCAAGTGTTGCGGGTTGGGGTGCTGCAGTGCTTTATATTCTTAATGGCATCCTGATGCATCTTGCCAATGCACTTGCATTTTTAGCACACCACAATGCACATCAATCCACTATTGTGTGTAGTTAGCCCACTACCCTGCATTGTGGTATGCTGCCTTTCCAAAAAATGTACATGCCCTTTTTTGGTGTCTTATAATGCATTAGGAAGTCCATTCAAATAAAGTAACACACATCACAAGTGTTTGTGTTGATGCACCACAAAAGTGTGAACCAAGCCTTAGTGGTTATATTGGTACAGGAGCTGTATTTGAAATATTAGTGACCACAAGATGAAATTCTGTGCATTCTCTCTTGCATCTTTGGTAACACAACCATGTAGTAGCAAGGCCATCCTAGTAAATTCAAGTGGCTTATTTAACATTGGCTCACCTAATACCAATATGTTGCCAAATTTTGCAGAACTTAGGGGGCTATTCACAAAGGAGCCGAAGGATCCAGCCGTAGCTGATCCTTTGGCTCTCTTCGGTTTGCAGGAGCCTTTCGGATCAGACGAAGGCGGCCGAGCGGCTCAGCCGAGTGGCTCAGCCGAGCTGAAGGCATTTGCTTCAGCTCAACTGAGCCAAATTTCCACAGAAGCAGGGTGTGACCGGCGTGCCGAAGGTCGGCCTTTCGCCCCACAAATGACAGCTGGGCTGAGCCATCCGTGATCTCACGGCTGGCTCCACCCAGTTGTAATGACGGTGATTTTAAAAAAATCTTTCTTTTTTTATTTTCTACTATTTATTGACATTATCAACTTTTTTTTAGACTGTTTTCATTGATTTGCTATTCTGCTTGGTACCATGGAGGTACCAAGCAGAATAACCGAGCTGAATGACTGCATTCGGCTATTCACTCACTGCCGTTCGCGCCCCTATGAGAATAGGGGCGAACGGCAGCGAGCGAGCTGCCAGTGCTTCAGCTCAGCCGATTCAAATGTTGGATCGGCTGCACTTCGGCTCAGCTGAACATGCCGGGTATGATCGGCTGACCGATGTGTAGTCGTAGGCAGCCAAGGTACGGCTAAAATCAGCTGTACAAGCCAGAAGTGAATAGCCGAACATAGTTCGGCTCACTTCACTTCGGCTGGGTTATTCACATGGCTGCCTTTGGCAACTTTGTGAATAACCCCCATAATCTTCTTCTGGACTTCTTGAATAACGTTGTTCCAAAGGGGGTTTCCTGTTATTTTGGTCCAAAAAATCTAAAAGGAAGACTGGAACCTGAAGCTTGCTGGTATTAGGCTTTCTTATATAACATACAGGAAAAAAAAAACATAAATTAAATGTAAAACAACAACCATGTGGGACCTCAACATAAAATTCTTAATTGTCTAATAAAAATGCAGAGTTGAACTGTTGACTCCGAGATTGGTGGTCATTAAACTTGTGCATGGCTGGTTATTTAAAATAGATACAATCATTTATCACCCTTTGAAAAAAAATATAATTACTGGTTATTTGTTTGTGTTGCCTGTGAATTTTTAATCAATAAACCCTCTGTCCTTTGTAGGAAAATATCAACCTTGGCATTTAGAAGTTTACTGCTACCATAGGTCATTATATTTATTATCACCAAAAAAATAGCATTTACAGTTAAATGAAAATACGAGCAGCTTGTGTAGTGGATTGCAAAATGTGTACTGCCTTACAGCATCACAGCTTAACACTATTTACAAAACTTCAATGAATTTATCATGATAAAGATCTAGTTCTTGGCTACATCACTAAATACATTTTTATTTATGATTAATATTAAAAGTAAGTCACCGACACTAACTGATCTGTAATCATGCTTGCCCATGTACATGATGGACTTGTAGGATTAGTGTACTCCCCTGCCCCATCATGGTGAGTCCAGACAGCAGCCCTATCTACTAATCTTGCTGCCTGCTCTCTTTACTTCTGAATTGAATGAAAATCAATCTGTGCAATCCATACAGGAAAACTAGAGGACGGAAGCTATACACACATATGAAATTGCTCACTGCCCCCTACATACTGCCATTAATTTTAGATATGTTTTTTTTAATATAGTCCAACATTTTACAGACCACATTGACACATTTTCATTAGTTTTCATCTTTTTCCTTAGACAGTAGGTGCTTGGGTGCCTTTACAAATATAATGCTTTTTTTAACCATTTGTATAAATAACGGCAAGCCCTTGAAGAGAACATTTGGTTAAAAAAAAGCAGGGCTGCACTAGGCTTCTAAACTGTAACTGTAAGTGGGTTCTTGGTCCAGGTTGTTGGTAGGAAACTTTTCCTTCAACAGCCGTGTCTACATGAGAGCAGCACAGTGTTTGCATCCTCTGGCACTCTTGATACTAACAGTAAAAACAACAGAATACGGGGTTCTGGGCCAAACTGGTCATTATTCCCTAAAAGTCAGTCTGAAACAAAATCTTGCTTTGAGTAAACAACATTTACACCAGAGTTTAGTAGAATAGGGACTGTTGTTGCAGCTACAGACAAGCCTCTCTCCCATGGGACCCAGACCTGATGTGGCCACCCCCAAGCCTACAATTTAAAATACGTTGTATTAATCAAAGGTGTTCAGACCTAGATACATTGTCATAAAGTAAAGTCAGAGTACAGAGCAGTGATTCTTCTCCATGTGTTCCCTGCACTTTGTCATGTGGTGGTACATTACTTTTCATGAACAAGTATCACTGTTCTGTGCTCTAGCAGCTAGTACAGCACCTCTCCACTTTCTCCCTTTCCATAATGAACTGTGGTTTGGATGGGAAGGGTAGTATGGGGGTGTGTAGGATGGTACTCAGGGTAGGTATTTGTCCAAGATAAGTGTTACTGCCCCGACTCATACCTGTGCCACTGCCTGAAAAAGCTTGGTCTACACGGTTATATTTACACCTTGCCTGCTTAGCTTCTGCTCATTGCATCCCTACATTTCTTCTATATTTATACTTCAAGTGTAAATTCACATAGGCTGCCCTGTGGCATGATTATTATTATATTATTATTATTATCATTATTATGCAGGATTTATTTAGTGCCAACAGTTTGTGCAGCACTTTACAAAATTGAGGGAGACAATACATTTAACAATACAATTTCAGTACAGGAGGTAGGAGGGCCCTGCGTGTAAATACTTACAATCTATTAAGAGGGGCAAGTGATACAAAAGGTAATAATTGTGTGGGATGATTTAATAAAATAATTGAAAGTACTGTTATATTGAAGTGGAATAGGCCTCCCTGAAGAGATGCGTTTTCAAGGATTGCCTAAAGGTGGACAGAGTAGGAGATAAGCAGACAGATCGGGCGAAAAAGATTTGTGGGGTGCAGATTTTTGGCACAAGGCTACAGACAGCATTACATCACTGTCAGTTCCAGAGAATGGGAGACACTCCTGAAAAGTCCTGAAGGCAAGTATGCGAGGAGGTGACAAGAGAGCTGGAGCTCTTGAGAAGAGGGTAGGGGGCGGTTTGGGTGATATTTCGAGATGAGGTGGGTGATGTAGGTTGGGGAAGATTTGTAGATGGCTTTGTAAGTTATTGTTAGTATTTTGAATTTTATACATTGGGAGCCAGTGGCGCGATTGGCAGAGGGGGGTGGCAGACACTGATTGGTTGGCAAGGTGGATGAGTCTGGCAGCAGCGTTTATAATGGACTGAAGGGGGGATATCCTGCTCAGTGGTAGGCCAACAAGGAGGGAGGTGCAGTAGTCAAGGCGAGATATTACAAAGGAGCGAATTACAATCTTTGTGGTATCATTTGTTAAGATGGGACACATTTTGTAAATGTTACAGAGGTTGAGTCAGCAAGATTTGGATAGTGATTGGATGTGGGGCTGAAAGGAGAGCTCAAAATCAAGGATTACACAGAGTACCCTGGCTTGACAGGAGGGACTGATTGTAGTGCTGTTGATTGTGATGGAGAAGTCGGGGGAGGGGACAAGGAGAGGAGGAAATAATATAAGCAGTGGCGTAACTACCACCATAGCAGCCTACACAGCCGCTCTGGGGCCCGGGCCAGAGGGGGGCCAGTCGGGAGCAGGAGAGAGGCTTAGGGATCCTTAACTTACATGCGGCCGCAAGTTAAAATCTGTGCAGAGTCGCACGGAACCTAAGTACACCTGCACTCCTCTCCCCTGCCACAGTGTAGAGCGGGGGCGGAGTCATCTCCTGCCTGTGTTCGGCTGGAGAAGAAGCAGCAGTGTCTGATCTCCACTGCTGGCCAGGACTGCCGACAGGTAAGCAGGGCGGGGATTAGGCAGGTGACAGGGACTGCAGTCTTTCAGTGTCCTCTCTTGTCCTCATATCTACTGAGCTGTGGGAGCCATTAACACTGTCCGCGGCTCATTCATATGCTAATTGTGGGATTTGCATATGAATGCGCCGCATTATTCATATGTAAATCCCGCCATGCTTCATTAATGTGCAAATCGCCCTTCCCACTCCAAGGGTACTGAATGAGGGGGGTGGGACAGGGGGGAATCAAGTCCTAGACTCCTAGAGTAGAGAAAGCAGGGTTAGGGCTTGTACACACCATATACAGTGTGTTCCAGAGTGGTTAGCTGCTGGAACACACTGTATCGCATAGTAAACTCTCCCGTGCGTTCTGGGGCGTTGTGGTGCATTGAAGTCAATGGCACCGCAGCCACGCCCCCTGCCCGCAGTGCAAGTGCCCGCACCAGAACGCGTGGCACATCAGTGCCTGTTTTGCGATCCAGTGCAATTGGAAAAAATGCTGCATGCATCGGAATGCAGGGAGAGTTTACTATGCGATACAGTGCGTTCCATCAGCTAACCGCGCTGGAACGCACTGTATGTGGTGTGAACAAGCCCTTAGAACTGGCCAGAGGAAGAGAGGTGAGATGCTGTGCATCCACACTGGCCACTCACTCTGTGCACCCAGCCACTCTCTGCACCCACCCACATCACCCACTCTGTGCGCCCACCCACACTGCCACCCACTCTGTGCATCCACCCACATCGCCCACCCACTCTGTGCACCCACCCACTCTGCAACCCACTCTGCGTACCCACCCACACTGCCACCCACTTTGTGCACCCACCCACACCCCCACCCATCCACACTGCAACCCACTCTGTGCACCCACCCACACTGCAACCCGCTCTGTGCACCCACCCACACTGCCAAAGAAATGAGGGAAAGTGGGTTATACAGTATTGAACTGTGTAATCCTTCTTTGGTGTGGCAGTGTAATAACAACTTAAAATAACATTGCCACAGCAGTGAAGCCGGGGAAAGTGGGGTTACAAATTATAAACCCCTGTAGTATTTTAAATTATAATTATAACCCCCCTTGTGTGATTGCAAATTCCATTTCCCCAGCTTTATTGGTGGCACGGTTAAAGAATTAGGCCTTGTTACACAGGACGTTCTGGCATTCCTGCAGCAGAAACATATATATTCTTGTGACAGGAATATCAGGTGTCCCACTTAGATGTGGCCGCTGTACCCACTGAAGTTAATGACTGGGTGACAGCGGCCATATCTGTAAGCGGCAGTCCACACGTAATGTACGCGATATGATTAAATGCAGTTTTGAATAGATCACTGTCTCTGGACGCACGTATCCTAAGCTCAGGGACACTGATTTATTGCAAACGGCATTTAATCGTATTATATACGAGGGGGGTGCAGGTTGGGGAGGCCCTATACAAAATCTTGCTATGGGGTCCTGTGATTTCTAGTTATGCCCCTGAATATAAGCTAAGTTTTGGACAGATTTAGTTTGAGGAAGTGGTGTGATATCCATGTCAATAAGTCAGTGAGTAGGTTAGTGATGCATGAGGAGATAGAAGGGGTGGGCTGAGGGGTAGAGAGATATATTTGGGTGTCGTCAGCATACAGGTGGTAATGGAAACCATGGGAGGTTATCAACTGACCTAGGGAAGAGGTGTAGATGGAGAATAGAAGGGGCCCAAGGACAGAGCCTTGGGGGACTCCCACGGATAGGGGAAGAGGAGAGTAGAAAGAAGAGTTATGGGTGAAACTGAATAGGTAGGAGGTGAACCATGGGAGAACAGAGTCTTGGAAGCCAAGGGATTGGAGTTTTTTGAGGAGAAGTGGGTGATAAACCGTGTCAAAAGCAGCAGAAAGGTCCAGGAGTAAAAGTACAGAGTAGTGTCATTTGGTTTCAGCAGTTAGTAAATTGTTAGTTAGTTTTAGATGGGCAGTTTCTTTGGAGTGTTGAAACGGGTCAAAAAGGTTGTTAGCAGTAAGGTGGCTGCTCAGATGGTTGTAGACTAGGCGTTCGAGAAGTTTGGAGGTAAATGGGAGCAAGGAGATGGACTAGTGGGCCCCACTGGGGGCTTTTTTAAAATGGGGTTCACCAATACTTGTTTTAGGAGTGTTGGGACAATGCCAGGGGATCTTTTGTCATCACTAAACCAAACCCAAAACAAGTGATTATTTCACCTTTTTAAAATCATACAAACTCTTCATCGTGACATTTCAGAAAAAGCAAATATATAATTAAAAATAAATATTTAAATAAGAATGTGCAAGCTGTATCATCCATCATATATTTATTTCACATTTTCCCTGTGGCCATGTTGCAAGTCTACTAACAGCTGTTGTAGGGGTCAGTGTACCCTTTGCTTATGTGAATTGTACTGTATCTGGTTCATAAAACAGGCAATTGTCATCAGTGTGTGGTCAGCAGCTAAAGCTGTGCATGAAAACTGCACAGTAATCTGTTTATACCCTAAGATTACGTACTTTTGTTTTGTTTTAGTCTTGATGTAATGCTGTCTGTAGCCTTGTACCAAAAATACAATTTCCCGCACAGTAACTTAAGCTTAGCAATGGACAAGAACTTATTCACACGTTGGAGATAAGTTTACACATAGGGTAGGCACTTAGGAAACTAATAACATGATCATGGGAGCTCCTAGTGTATTGTTGTAGCAAATACCACCAAACTGGGCAGCATACATTTGCTTTTCAAATCCATTTTAGTGTAGTTGTCACTAGTGTTAGATGGAACACAGAGCTCTAAAATACATGCATGCAAATCTTAGCATGCTGGGATGATTGCCCATTGGTGATCTATTGCATTAGGATAATTAGACAACAAGACTGTAAGCGCTTTCAATAACGTTCTGTGTCAAACACTTCCCTGTTCATTAGAACACATGGGGCTTACTTTTGTGCCTGGATGTTAAATTAGCTTTGTACCAGATGGAAGCGCTTTGCCTTATTGGAATTTCTCTTAAATGATTAACTCAAACTCTCCAAAGTTTTCCAGATTTGAAGATTTAATGGCATTGCATTAATATTTTTGTGGATGGAATGCCACACTGATGCTAATTAAGACCTAATATTGCACTCCTAATTAGAAGACAGTAAGACTAATGATGCTGTAGATATTTTTGCAGTTGAATACTGAGTTGTAGAGTGTTTCTCTTATGACATTGCAGCTTTTTGAGGCAAGAATACATAAATATTTTAAAAATTTATTGTTGGCCTTGGTGCACGTAAAAGCCAGAGTAACGTCAGCTACCCAGCCTCCATAATTGCACAACTGTTTTGTCATATATCAGCGGTCTTCAGGGCTGCAGAGAAGATGACAGCCTATTCAAATACGCTCAATGAACGTTATCCAAGTATTTTTCTATGCTTTTCACATCTTCATAAACATAGGTCGTGAAGGAATTTTTCCTGTTTAAGGCCCCGTTCATACCATCCAGTGCATTCATCTCAGAGTTACGTGATATGAACGCACTGGCCCACGTAATATAAACATCCCTGCGTTCTGGGGCTGGAGGGGGCATGGCAGCGTGATTCATTTTAATGGCACAGCAGACACACCTCCCACCTGCAGTGTGATCACCCGCACCAGAACACTTGGTACCGCAATGTCTGTCCTGCATTCCAGTGCAGCGCGATTGCAAAAAATCATGCATGAACTATTTTGTGCAATTAAAATGAATTCAACCACTTCCGCCCCCTCCTGTGCCAGAACGTGGGGATGGTTTGATTAAGCAGTACAGTGCGTTCATGTCATGGAACTGCCTTTGAAGGTTTAGTTAATGTAGGGCATCAAGCAAGACCAAGACACCCTAGTATTCGGGTAACTAAGTGGTGTTTTTCCTTTCTAAGTCTCCTGAAACAAAAAGTATCCTCAGGTTGTGATAACAGTAATCTGTAAAGTACTCACTGGGAAAGGAGACTCTAGGGTTTAGGAGCAGCCAGGCACTCATGGAAGACTGAGTGACACATGCAGTGTGTGCACAATTATTAGGCAAGTACGTATTTTGACCAAATTACCATTTTTATGCACACTGTCCAACTCCTAGCTGTATAAACTTGAAGGCGTATTGGATTTAAGCATATTAGGTGGTGTATTTGTGTAATGAGGGAGGGTGTAGCCTAAGGAGATCACACCCAACACCCAATATCAAGGTGTGCATAATAATTAGGCAGCTTCTTTTCCTCAGGCAAAATGGACCCAAAAAATTTAACTGACTCTGAAAAGTAAAAATTTTTAAAAAGTCTTTCAGAGGGATGCAGCACTCTTAAAATTGCTAAAATATTGGGGTGTGATCACAGAACCTTCAAACCTTTTGTTGCAAATAGTCAACAGGGTTGCAAGAAACATGTTGAGAAAGAAAGACGCAAATTGACGGCAAAAGATTTGAGATTAATCAAACGTGAAGCTAACAGGAACCCATTATCCCCCAGTGCTGTCATATTCCACAACTGCAACCTACCTGGAGTGCCCAGAAGTACAAGGTGTTCAGTGCTCAGAGACATGGTCAAGGTAAGGAAGGCTGAAACCCAACCACCACTGAACAAAACACATTAGTTGAAATGTCAAGACGGGCCCAAAAAATATCTGAAGGCAGATTTTTCAAAGGTTTTATGAACTGATGAGAGGAGAGTGACTCTTGACAGACCAGATGGATGGGCCTGTCGCTGGATCAGTAACAGGCACAGAGCTCCACTTCGACTCAGACAACAGCAAGGTGGAGGTGGGGTACTGGTGGGCTGGTATTAATAAAGATGAGCTAGTTGGACCTTTTTTGGGCTAAAGATGGACTCAAAATCAACTCCCAAATCTACTGCCAGTTTTTAGCAAACACTTTCTTCAAGCAGTGGCACAGGGAAAAGTCTGCATCTTTCAAGAAGACCATGATATTTATGCAGGACAATGCTCCATCGCATGCATCAAAGTACTCCAGTGCATGGCTAGCCAGTAAAGGTCTTAAAGATGAAAGAATAATGACATGGCCCCCTTCCTCACCTGACCTAAACCCTATTGAGAACTTGCGGGCTCTTCTTAAATGGGAAATTTACTGTGAAGGAAAATAGTACAGCTCTCTGAACAGTGTCTGGGAGGCTGTGGTTGCTGCTGCACAAGAAGTTGATCGTCAACAGATGAGGAAACTGACAGACTCCATGGATGGAAGGCTGATGACTTATTGAAAAGAAGGGGGCTATATTGGTCACTGAATTCGTTTTTGAAAATGTCGGAAATGTTTACTTGCACATTTTGAGTTGTGTGTTTATTATTCTCACTTTAACAGATGAAAATAAACAAGTGAGATGGGAAAATGTTCGTTTTCCATTTAGTTGCATAATATTTCTGCACACTAATAGTTGCCCAATAATTGTGCACACATAGATATTCTCCTAAGATAGCCAACACGTCAATTTTACTTTCTTAAATATTCAAGTTTGAGGTTTATTAACATTTTGGATTGACCAAGAGCACTGCAGTTGTTCAATAATCAAATTAATCCTCAAAAATACAACTTGCCTAATAATTGTGCAGGCAGTGTAAGCTTGGGAGACAGGAAGAGTAGGAATCAAGATGACTGCACATTTGGCAGGGGTGCAGAGTCTAAGGAGCACCAGGTATTCACCAGAGCTGCCCCGCAAAGAAAGATGGCCTTCTTTGCTGGACAGCTCCCAGAGTGTGGCTCCCTAATGCAACGGTGCAGACACAGCTAACTGAATACTACAGTGACTATGAGAACATACCAGGAACGTGTGTAGCAGTAGTGGACGTCTCTTGTAACACAGAAACATTGGATGCACAGTAAGTAAAATATCCATGATTGCAGCTCTGCAACAGACTTTCTTCAGTAGCTTTATAATGTTGCTTTACAAATGACCTCCTAGTAATAATCATCTTTCTACAAATTAGGCTCAACATATACATACCTGGTGCAACTGTCAATTCAAGTTTCTTAGACATTGATCATAGAATGTAGAGGAGATGAACTTGAATAATGTAGAGCTGCCATTTAGAGGGATGTCTTATGTAAGTATATGGCAAAGCAATGTAAATACACTACAATGTGTTTTGTCAGACGACATAATATCAATGGAAACATTGGCTTCTTGTGCAGGAAGTTCACATTGTCTCTGCTGATTTGATCTATGTTTTAACTCGAAGATATAAAGGCCGAGGGCAGCTCCTTGAGAAAATCAAAAATTGAGATTGATTTGCAGGCATAAGTCTCGAGGGCTGCTTTCCCAGGTCTGCTCCATAACCTTCTGCAAACTCTAAATCCTCTGCTATTCTACAGAGCCTTCTCATTGTTATTATAGCACAGAAAGTTTCCTTTTATGCTCTAGTTGCAGGAAGGTAATCAATAATTAAACAGATAACAATTGCATATCTCTTGCAGCGCCAGAGAGTCGTAAAACAGCGGTGGATGGCACTTGCTCTTTCTCTCTCAACAATATACCATTTTCATTGGTTAATATTAATCTCACTGATGGACCTTTCCTCGGCAGTGCACATTAAGGTGAATTATACCACAGGAGATAAAACAAACACTTTGAACAGCTCTTGGGTTCTGAAGGCTTATCCTGTTGTGGCAGGGAATTATCAATTTGTTCAGGTGAAATAAGAGGGCCTTGTGTTTTCTTCTGTGTAGGTGTTTGGGTAACTAGATGTAAGCATTTTGGTAGGTATTTGGAACTCAAGGGAATAGAGGAACATTTAAAAAACAATTCTTGGCTTAATTATCAAGGATAACCTGCGAGGGAACAAAGGGATGGTATAAGCTATAGTAGGCCAATTTTTGGGATTCACAAGGTGTACGATATTCTGCCAACATGTGCATACTCAAGGACATCATTGAAATATGATATCACTGGAAATATCTGTTTATTTTAAAGATAGGTGCATCTTATTTACAAAGGTGATCTGAAATATCAAGATGTGTACGTATCTGGTTATGTGCAAGGGGACTGCATTGGAAAGTGTACTTTTCAAAAAAGTATCTCCCATATTCTTGCTCAGAAAAATTACTGGGAGTGATAGCGAGCTTTGTCTTGTGCATTTGTTCAAGTTGGTGGTCCCATAACATGCCAGTCACATTCTCTAAGAGTCAGTGTAAAGCTGGCCATACACCTTACAACCATCGCACGACTTTCATCGTGCGATGGTTGTAAGGTAATTAAAAGCTTGTACGATCTGCCCACCTTGGACAGGCAGATCGTACTTGCAATCATCGCAAGCCTGCCCTGCTGAGGGGAGGGGTTCCGATGACTGCAATGCTGAGCGGGCAGTGTGCGCTTGCACACCATTAACCCGCTGAAAATCTTAAGGTTTTCGGCAGGTTTTCCAGCGTGTCTGGAAGACAAAAGACGTGCAACCGTACAGTAGAAACAGTCGCACGCCTTCCATACACCTGCTGATTATCGTACGATCGCGGGATCACCCGCGATTATCGTACGATTTTCGGCAGGTGTATGGGAACCTTAAGGCAGACCTGCCCAATTGTTCACATAACCAAGTCACAGTCTTTTATTCACTGTCAGAATTAGTTTTGGCAATGACTGTATACATTGTATGCAGGCTGTGGAATGGGGGTGACATAAGTACTTCCATCTATTGAGGAAACCCATGGCTGCCTCAAAGTAATGGTTTCCACGCTTTGTTTTTTTATGCTATATAGAGAAAAGGAATACAATTAATTTATTTCCTTCTCTTTTGTTTTCTCATATGGTAAACAATGTTTAAGTTTTGTAGGTATTCTGTTTATATAAGTAAACATAAAGTATTTATTTTTCTGTTGCACCTATATTCCTGTTGGTAACATGACAGTTTGCATGCATTATTAGTGTTATGTTCCCATGGTTTACCCTGTAACTGCACACTAAAGGTGCCCATACACCTTACGATTATCGGACGAAACTTTTCGTCCGATAATCGAATAGTCGTACGATTTTCGTACGGCAGCCCCATCCTGCCCCGATGATCGCAAGATTAATTAACAAAAAGCACCTGGACAAAATGCAGTAATTGATTTGCCTATTTGCCCACTGCAAGCGCAGTGTAGATCGTACGACTTTTGACGGACGGAAACGGCAGCAACCTTACGAAAATCGTACGATCTAGCAGTTTTCAAACATGCTTGACCGTCAAAAGTCGTACGATTGTACAGTGATGTCGGTCGGGCACTGCTATGCACACATACGACTATCGGGCGAAAAGTCGATCGCATACGAAAATCGTCCGATAATCGTAAGGTGTATGGGCACCTTAACAGTTACAATTTACAAATCAGCTTCCAGCAGCTGAGGGTGAATTGCTAATAGTGCTACATTATGTATAATGGCCAGTTGCTGACTCTGACCCACAGAGGTAGGATATTACTTTAGATAGACTTAATTTCCTCCCGCAATTTATGGAGCGTTGTTCTGTCTTTCAAATGATGCGTACAAACACAAAAAGCAAACGCAGGTTACATTTGACTGCTTAGAATTTGTACAGCCCGTCCTATCCTTGCTGTTTTCTTGACTTTCTGGATTGAGGATCATGCATTGTTTAGATAAGGAAAAAAGTCAGGTGACATTCTGCATTGAGAAAACATGTCCCATAATTCCTTGCAGCCAGCCAATAATACACATGCCTGCCCACTCTCATAGAACTTCAGCTGGTCCCTCCTACACCTCCATAGTTCCGGACAGGAGTGTGCACATCAGGGTGGATACAATGGGGCTTCAAGGAGAGCCTGCATGGTAGTGTAGCCACCCTTTTGGTGGAAATACCAGGAATAGTTTTTCTTTTTGCATGATTGTGGTGCAAACACAGGCTGTGAAATCAAAGGGGAGAGCAACAATAGAAATACATGAGATATGGTGCTACATATACAATTTGTTAAGGAGGATTCAATAACAATGTAATTGCTAATCACCCTCCATATTTATGATCTCAGAATTCCTCTTTAAAGTACTCCTGGCAAAGTGCGGAAGGGTAGGAGACTTCTCAGGTTTCTATTGCTGTCTGTGGCCCTTTAGGGGTGACACACTCCCACTTTTTTGTCGCTGCAACAGAAGCAAAGTGGATATATATCAATGGAGACATCAGTGACAGCTATCTAAGGTAAGATTCCCTTTGCTTTGGGGGATTCCTACTCATTTTCTGTTGTGTCTCTGGGACATGAAGTGGAGGAAGATTTCACTGATAGGGACAGACACAGCAAAAAAAGCTCATAGGGGTTCCAACTCTCCCATACTATTTCAAAGCAAAAAAAAAATATCTGGAGTACTGTTTTAACTGTCATTTTCTTTCAATTATTATTATTATTATACAGGATTTCTATAGCGCCAACAGTTTGCATATCGCTTTACAATACAAGGGAGATATTACAATCAGAATACAATTCAAGACAAGATGGTAAGGAGGGCCCTGCCCGCGAGGGCTTACAATCTAAAAGGAAGGGGCAAGGGATACATGAGGAGGTAGCTGTGTGGGGATGAATTGTCGTGGCTGAGTGGTTAGTTTGAGGTGGGATAGGCTTCCTTAAAGAGATGAGTCTTAAGGGATCGCCTAAAGGCAGTCAGAGTGGGAGATAGATGGGCAGGTTGGGGTAGAGAGTTCCAGAGGATGGAAGAGACTCTAGAGAAGTCCCGGAGGAGCTGATGGGGGAGCTGGAAAGCAGGAGGTCTTTGGAAGAGCCGGGGGGACATTTAGGGTGATATTTTGAGATAAGGTTTGAGAAATAGCGTGGGGCACAGTTGTGGATGGCTTTGTACTTGGAAGCAGAGTCTGATTACCCACAAGGCAACCTAGAGAGTGGAGTATAGCGCCTCATGGCCCAGCTACAATTCCCATGCTCCTGCCGTAAACCAGGATGATAGTGCAGTTGGTTAAAACTTGTAATATACTCACCTAGTCTCCTCTGACACCAGTGTGAAACTCCGCCTTAACCAATCATGTGCCACTACATCATCCGCTCTCTTCCTTATTAAGCCGGGAGATTCAAACAACCGTTGTCTGTGTAATGTGTAGACGCCGGCTCCCTGACACTGCAGCAGCTCCTCTTATCACCAGCAGACTGAATCCTCTTGGATGAATTGTGCCTATCCCCTCAGCATTTTACACTGTGGCAATTCATTTTGCATTTGCTTCCTCTGCTACATGAACTTACACCTATTCCATCTGCTGCTGCTGTCTGATGTATGCACTCCTCATCATTCATCCCTACTGCTGACACCCGCGTGCACTCACCATTTTGCAAGTTGGCTGCTGACTTCAGTAAGCACTCTTCAATCCCGATGCTATCGCATGAGTGCATATCCAATGGATACAGCTTGACCCACCATGTCTGCGGGAACTAACATTCCCACATCAAACCTCCATGGCTCCACTGAGGAATCTCCTAATCGCAAGTACCGCCAAACTTATACAATTGTATGATGTAATACAGGGCAGAGACGTTCTGTGTTCCTTTATCCATTTTCTCTCAGTGAGCCAGATCCAAGCATACTAATATACTTTCCTGTATGCAGTAATACAGGTCGTAGATCCTTCTAATTTACTCCGTGATAATGAATTTTGTGTGTTTACCTACCTGAATGGCATAAACAGGACTGCTTGATTAACCCAATGGAGTTTTCCCCTTCGAGACTGTCAATTATATATGTAAGAAGCATTACAAATATCTTGTTGACTGAACATTATGCAGGGAGCTTCCCTCTGAATCTGAGGGAACGCATGACTGAAGCACATCACAGTGCATTCCACATCTGAGATCCATCACATAAAGGTAAAATTATTAAAACTGTGCAGCTGCTTGTCATTTCACAAGGGAAGGATAATGTGCCTCAGCATTGATACTTGTCCTAGAAGAAGCCATTTATGCCTTTAAATGGCTCAGAATGTATCCTTTTTGTTTAATATACCATGTATTTTTTGTTTTACATTTACATGTGCATCTATTAAATGCATAGATTTCAACCAGGTTTTGTTCTAATACCAAGTTCTGATGGCGACAGATTATCTATTTTTCTTTTCTTTGCTTACCATTCAGAATGGCAAAAAGGAAAAATTTTTAAAGTACTCACGTGGACATGCTCTAAATGGCAAACATGTTTCTCTCTAGACAACTCCCAGGAGGAATTTTTGTTGCTGTCACTTACGGCGTGCACCGAGAAGCCATCAAAGGTGGCTTGTTCATTCATCTGGACATGTCACTTTGAACTTGGTTACTGATTCGTTCCTGTGATGATGCTAGCATTTGTGGCTGAGACGCTTGAAAATCTGTGGGCAAAAAAATCCCGATTGGCACAGATCCCTAGAAATAAAGGGTGATTCCTGTGGAGTTTGATATTTTATATATTTGTGCTAAGCAGCAACAAGAAAAAAGCCAAATGGTTCTGACAATGATGCCAAATAATGACAGAGCTGCGGATATACTATCAGATCTTAAGTGATTGATTTTGCCTTGAAGCGTTTGTACAGATAGTTTCTTCAGTTAAATTGCTCTTCACTTTTGCTTGAGTACTTTTCTAGCCTGCCTAATGCAAAGATCATATGATGTAGCACTGTGAAATGCTTTAACTTGAAGATTTGTGATGGACAAGATTTGGGTTGTAGACTACATTTCATTCTTTCCTGTCATTGGTACTTGACAGATATAAATTATTACAGTAAGAATGTGAAAGAAAAGTTGTAATTGCACATATAGTCCCAGAGATGGTGTGTTTCACGTAAACCCCTCTGATTGGGCTAGTACTTTGTACATTCAAGTTTCACATTTGCTCATTCATGAAACTTAGGGGGTTATTCACTAAAGAGCCAGGGGATCCAGCTGTAGCTTCGGCTGATCCTTCTGCTCTCTTTGGCCGCCGGAGCCCTTTGGTTCAGTCCAAACGAAGGGCTGCTGTACGGTCTATTCACTATAGCCTGTACAGCAGCTGAAGGCAGCAAAGCGGTTCAGCCGAGCCAAACGCATATGCTCGACTTAGTCGAAGTGACAGCCGAAGAGGGGCGAACAACCTGCCATAGGCCGGTCGCCCCACAAATGACAGCTGGGCGGAGCCAGCCATGATCGCCCGGCTCACTGCGCCCAGTTGTAATGACACATCAGTGTCCCCAAATGACGTGAGGACACTGATCTGTCATTAAATGATAAAAACTGGGCGGAGCCAGCTGTGACATCACGGCTGGCTCCGCCCAGTTGTTATTTATTGGCCAGGACCTGCTAGAAGACTCTAGCAGGTGCAGGCTAATAGTTGAGCAAAGCTAGCTGTCACTGCTAGTTCCACCCAGTTTTTTTCAAATATTTGTATTTTTTAATTTGACTATTTGTGTAAATTTTTTAAATATTATTCATTTTTTCACTCTTGTCACTGACTCTCTATGCTGCTTGGTACCTGGGAAGAATAGCCGCTATTCACTCACTGCCGTACGGCCCCTATGAGAATAGGGGCGATCGGCAGCGAGTGAGCTGCCGGAGCTTCGGCTCAGCTGATCCAGATGTTGGATCGGCTGTATCAAAGTCCCTCTGCACTTCAGCTCTGCTGAACATGAAGAGCATGTCTGACCAAAGGCAGCCGATGTACAGCCGTTCGGCTCTGTTCATTTTGGCTCGGTTATTCACTCATACTGTGAATAACCCTGATAGTTTCAAGAAAAGCTCTGCTAGGTATGCAGAAGACCAGCTATGTCAGTATTCAAAATGGAGCACAATACAATTACAATTAAGTATAATGTGTACACAGATGAGATACATACATAAACGATTACAATTAACTTGCCTGTGATTGGATACTAAAGGAAATAGGGATGCACCGGTTTTTCGGAATCGAGTACTGATATTTATCTTTCTGTAATTCGCCAATATCAAATACCGATACCAGTAGCAGTACTTACCCGCAACCCAGCTTTCTGATTGGCCGGGAAGCCAGTTCAATGCTGATTGGCCGGCTCAATGCTGATTGGCTGGGAAGCCACCGCCTGGCTTCCTGATTGGCCGGGAAACCGGCTCCATGCTGTTTGGCCAGCTCAATGCTGATTGGCCGGCTCCATGTTCCCGTTACGGTCTTGGGGCTAAGTATACAATTACCACAAGAAAATATATAGGGTTTGCGGAGAGATGTAGATGACCGAGACTAAACCGAGACTAAATAGTTGTCTAAAATTGTTTGCAAATTTATTAAATAAACAGAGTTTATAAATACACATTAAAATCCAGTACTTATCATGTATCCTATGTTTCCCGCATAAATATAAATATGCATATATTCAATATGTGATTTCAAGTATATCTTAATACAATCAGAGTTGTCACATCATAGTCTTCATAATCATAGTAAAACATTGATATAGTTAGCCAAGGTAGTGATTTGTCTTGGTTTGTGCTGACGCGTTTCGCCAGAGGCTTCCTCAGGGGACTTGTGTAAATTGATTTAGCCATAACAGATAAAAAATTCCCTTATTTGTACATGTAATTAATCACAATGGGACTGTATACATTACAGACATATATCATACGGAGGGAGGAGGTAGTGTCAAACTTGGATACGTGATCCATTGCACATATTGGTATAGGTGATCAGTCCATAAAGTATACTTATGAGGTACTCACCAAGCACGGTCAGTACGGGAGGTACAGGAGATGTCTGGAGGGTCAGAAAGATGAAATATTGGGGACTGGAAAATTCCGGCCACCCGACTCCGTTCTTTGTCACACCTGGGGCCTCAAGAGTACATAGAGGGCTATGACCCCAGTTTTCTTCCAGTGGCTTGCCCGAACCATCCAGCACAGATGTAGAGGTTCTGATGAAGCCTAATTAGATATTGTAGTTCAGGTGATTACTCCCCCTGCTGGATAGAGAAGGTGGGGGCTGTATGTAGTATCCAATCTCAATGTTAATGTTTTTCCCTTAGTTTGTATTATCCCATGTTCTGATTAATGTTTGTGATGTTTGGTTTTAGGTGGTGCATAAGGTGATTCTCCCATACGGAGATTATGTGTTGTCTTGAATCTAAAAGCCGCTTTCTACTATAGGGGCAGTTTTTTAATATTTATGTGAAAATTTGAAGCTGTGATTTAGTCCAAGGATTCCATGGTTTCACAGTACCCCATATCCAAAGCAATATGTGTAAACGTGTGTGTGTGTAAAAATGTGTAATTGGATAGTCTAGTAATTCAATGTGTCTGTGTGTGAATGTCTACAACATAATTGATGTGGTCTGGAATTAACCACTCATGATCATCCATGTGTTTGTGTGCTTGGTCCTTGTGTATCCAAAAAGGAAAAAATCATCCCAATTAGTGTTTTGTATGTATGAGAAGTGCCGTCCTCGACACTGAGCAATCCCCCCCGGGGCCCGAGGGGCCCCCCACCACCCAAAGTAACCCTTCCAAAAAACAATAGGTAAAAATAGTATATGGTACAAAAAGTGAATGTGCCAAAAGAAACATCCCAAAATTTGTGACATCACCGCAATAGTTTCATGAAAAGTCATCCATTGGCCCATAAGGATGGCTCTGAACATATATAATCTTGTGTTCTGTGTCATTAAGATTGGGGGATCTAACATACCTGGAGTTGTATCTTGCTCAGCCTGTCCCAGAGGTGATCTCCATAAAAATGGAGGATGGGCTCTCCTCTCTCTATATATACCCTTCACCGCCGAATCAAAGCGCCGGACTAATGAGTTCCGGTCGCCGATCAGCGGTGTAGACTGTTTCAGGCGCATGCACTGATGGAGGTGTGCAGGCGCCATGTGTTCTCCCCCGATGGTAGTCCTGGCAACAGGGGAAGCCGTTCGATCTACGGCTCCTCTATATGTCAGCAGATAGTGTTTGTTTGCGGGCAGACATCTCCCCGCTGCCACCCCTGAGTCAGAGTATCTAGTCAGCATATCACGGGAAAATATATGTATATGTCAGGCCGAATGTTTGCGGCAGTGGTCTCTGACATAGAGTGGTCCTAAGGGGTGAATTTGTTGGCTTGGGGTGGGACAGTAATGATGGAATAAGGTCTAAAGGCCCCAGGTGGTGACAAGTGTCATCTCAGTATCCTCCAGAACTCGACCATGTCTGGGTTAACCCCGTATTTCATTTTTCTGATATTATTTGACAGATATCTTTGGTTGTATTGGCCCTATTGAACAAGTATCCAAAGGTTTGAAACCTACTCCAAGTAACCCTCCAGTGTTCTATGGTATGACAGATGTCATCTATGTTGTATCCCCAAAGTGGTAATAAACATACATTGTAACACATATCAGGTAGCCATTACAAGGTGAAAGTGTACATACATTGTAACATATATCTAACAACCACAACGTATATAGTACAGTTCATCTTTATAATACAACAATATATCTTCCAGTAATTCAATTTTATTCTCTTTCATGTCCTTTGGCACTGCATGGTTGCATTGATACAGCCATAGGATAGCAGATCTTTGGTGTTTCAATCTATATAATGCTTATTTCTAAATCGATTCGTGTTTTCGATATAAAGTGTGATCTAATTCAAACTAAATTCAGTTTATGTTTTAAAATATTTCAATATAAGTTAAACCATAGTACTTTTTATCTCATTATTGGGGTCATGTATTCATTACTGGTATGTTTCCTCTTAGTCTCATTATTTATTTCTGATAATAGACGATAGGGATATTTGTCCGCTTTCCTTGTTTGCTCATTTTTATCCCATGGTTTTGAGGTGGGGCCCTTCTTGTAGGAAGGGCCTATAACTTATAACTTCATTTAAGCCTGGGGGGACGGCCTGAAGTTCCGGTCTTGGGGCTAAGTATCATAGCATTTGGGCGAGTACTCAAACAAATACTTGGTATCTGTATTGATGCTTCCCTTGGAGGAACAGCAGGAGTTATTGCAATGTTCTCTCTCCTTCCTGTGTTAAACGCACACTACTCTGCAACACATTGGATATGTGATAGGTTACATTACAGCTACTTCCTCTCCCTGACTGAATTCTGTTGTCCAGGGGACTGCAGGAGATAATATTTAAAGCAGGGGTCTCAAACTCAATTTACTCGGGGGCCACTCGACAAATTTTTTTTTCTCCCATGGGGGCCGCTTGCCAAATGTAATTCTTTAAAATAAAATGTAACTATATCTGGTTTGGTACCGCGGACACTAATGCACTAACAATAAGGCCCTATTCATATCTGTAGGTTTAGGTGCGATTATGGATTCCTGCATCAGGAACCTGCATTTTCCTGAAGCAGGAATCACTGATTTGGCTTTTACAAGTGACAGCTTTCACCCATTCAAGTTAAGGATCAGGTGACAGCAGCTGCATGTAAATGCCTGCCCACCACATGTAATGATATGTAGTGATTGTGATTGATTCCTAACCGAATGTAATCATATCACATACCATTACATGCGGTGTGCAGGCATTTACATGCAGGAAAACACAACATCCTGATGCAGGAATCCCTAATCGCACATAAAGATACAAATATGAATGAAGCCTAATACACTTCTACTCCCCCCCAATGCACATAAAAAATACTACCCCTGCACATATAAAATAATACCCGCCCCCCCATACACATAAAAAATACTATCCCTGCACATATAAAATAATAAAATAAGGACAAAAGGTTTGGCTAAAGTTGGACTTTAATGTGTTTGTGCTTTTGCTACATGAAAAGTGTTTAACAAGAACAATAGGGATTCAAAAAAATTACCTCAATGTAGAAAACATCAAGAGACAATAACTTTTGTATCACAAATGTGCATTTTTTTTTATACTGGTGTTTTGATTTACCTTCTTAGCAGCATGCATGTTAAAGCCACATCGTAGCCTATGATTAAAAATAATTTCAAGTTTTTTCTGTTTGTGTAATGTAATTGTCTTCCAGCCTTGAGAACTGGCCACCTTACAGCAGTGCTGAATGCTAGCCGAGAGTTAACAGCCTGGTGAATGTTGTTGATAAAATGCATCGTTCATTTCACATTCATTTTTATGCCTTTTCTTTGCCAATTGTTGACAGCTTGTTCCTGAGACCTACATTTGTTTAATGCTGCCTCCCAGGCTGGTATATTTCTTTTTCCTGCTGTTTTTTAACATGGAGGAACATAATTTGCACGTGGTCTAAAAGATACAAATCTTCCCTTTTTTATCACCCCTGAAAACAATGATTGCCAGTTTGCACCATAGTACAGATGTTAAACATAAAATCCTTATTTTCCAATCTCACTCCGGGCTGCTATTGCTTTCATTTCACACCACCAAGCAGTAGGCCTCTTCAGTTGGAAATCTGCCTATTTAAAGGATATCTATTTTCTGTCACTCATGAATCACAGTACTTCAGTATAATGTCACTAAACCCTTAAATAATCTGTTCTTTCCATATTGATTGACACTGGCCTTCACTTCAGGCCTTGAAATGTAGATCAAATTCAGATAACACAGTAAGATACTTAATTACAGTTTTACTTAATGTATGAAGATATTGTGTCAAATAACAACCATGCATGAGGTATAGCAAATGTCGGTTTTATATGGTATAGTATTACTGGAGCTCTATTGGTCAGTAATAAATTGCAGAACTCCAAAAGAGGAATGCCCTTGATAAGGCCCTTTAGACCAAAGGCACCAAACAATACCTGGTCTAGTTTATGAGAACAGGTGCAACTAGATACTAAAACTGTTGCCCACACCAACCAAATAGATTTACTAGTGTTGAGTAGCGGGATCCACCTTTTGATCCCAGCGGTGGTCACTTGCTGGTCTGCATGCATTTCACGTGTTTCAGCTGTGCTGTACCAGTCATCCATTAGCTCTGTGTTGCCCTGGCTACCTTTGTAGTGGCTCAGATCCCCTGGAATACTTTGAACACAGGGCTGTCAAGGTTCTCAAGGCCGCGGGCAGAATCTCAGCACACTGCCCCTTCATGGCAGACCCCACCTCTGAGAGCAACCGGTGCCTGGCCTGACCAGTCTCACAGTGATCTCTCCCCATGTACACTCCTTTACATTGTTACAGCAGCAGTCCAGCCCACCACAAGTTCGCTTCCAGGAGAAACCCCCAATCTAAGAGGTTGGGGGAAAGATCAGTCCACACACAGAGAGCCTTTTGAACTTTTACTTAAACATCTTCTTATGTACAATATAATACAGGCTTCAGCCATCCCATTCACTGATGACGGTACTTTACTTGTTCAAGCACACAGGAATAGTTACCAACGTATAGCAGAAAGGAGGTTGTTGAGGTGTAGCCCAGAGCCAACGGAGAGGTATTGGCCAGAGTCCTGCTTCCTAAAGGGATGCGAGTAGTCCCGTAAGATAGTGCTGCTCCTGCCGTTCTTTGCTTCCCCCCATAGGGGAAGCTGACAGATACCCACAGCGACTACATGGTGGCAGGCCTGGTCCTGTGCCTTCCCATGGACCAGTCTTCTGTAAATCACTCTGTCTCTCTTGTCCACCTGGACTCTTCCTTCTGGGCGGCTCCCCCACCCAAAACTATTTTCTTTTTTTCCCAGCATGTTTTCATTATCCCTCCACATGCAGTAATTTTTTATAAGTAAGTTTTGCCATAAATTATGTGGAAGAATAAAACCACAATTTTTTTACAAAGTAAATAAACGTCAATCTGCCATATAAAGTGGACCTTAAAGTTCACATTTGGATAGCACGAGGAAGGATTACAACCTATTTCAGGTAAATGCTGCCTTTGTCTACTTTAGGGAGATTCCCCATCACTTCTGTTCTGTCTAGTGCACATCCCCTAAATAGGAAGTAAGGGAAATCTTACAGAGAACACAGAGAGCATATAAAACTTGATATACTGTATGTTCTAACCTTCCCCATGCTAATAAAAAATCTCCCTATCCCCAACGGCATATCTACACCTTTACTTCCAAGGATGGAGAAGCATGTAACCACTCTATGTGACAATACTGGATTAGTTGGCGCTGTCACATGCCCTATGAGTAAAGCTCTGCTTACTCTTATTTTACATAGTGCTCCCGGTAGCTGACCAGGGTATTGGGAGGAAGGTAAGTGTATGTGTCTGTGGCAGTGCCAAATTATCCATAAGGCAACCTAGGCATGTGCCTAGGGTCCAGTCAGTGGATATCCAAGGGGACCAGCTACAATCCACAAGCTCCTGCAGTAAACCAGGGGAAATGGTGCAATTGATCAAAGCTGTACACCTGCCTGTCACTTCACGTGGGAGAACTTACTTGTATGCAGTTAGTGTTAGATGGGGAGGAGCCATACCATTAAAGGGATGGGGTCGTCAAAGCTACCTTACCTGAATTACATTCTGCTTTAATCCTTCTTTCTTAGAGGTCTGCATTAAAATAACCTGTAGCACAGGAATTTAGTAAACAACTATTATACATTAGTGGCATGTAAAAAAAAAGAATGTAACTACTGTTTAGTCCTAAAGATTTGTATATATACAGGTGAAACTCGATTAATTAGAATATCATGCAAAAGTAATTGCAGTAAGTGCTGCAAAAGGGGCCCAAACCAAGTGCTGAGTACATATGCATGCTTGTACTTTTCAGAGGTCCGATATTGTTCTATGTACAATCCTTGTTTTATTGATTGCATGTAATAATCTACTTTTCTGAGGTTGTGGATTTGGGGTTCTTGGGGTTTTCATGAGCTGTAAGCCATAATCATCACAATTATGACAAATCACGGCTTGAATTATCTTGCTTTGCATGTAATGAGTCTATCTCATATATTAGTTTCACCTTTTAAGTTGCATTAGTGAAATAAATGAACTTTGCACGATATTATAATTATTCGAGTTTCACCTGTATGTTTTACAGAGTAAACCCACCTCACAGTTGATATGATGTAGCCTTTTAGTTATGCATGATGTAAAAACCACAGTGAATACGTGATGATACCAGTCCACTGGTTGATACATTGCTTCCTTATAGTTTCTAGCCATATTAACCATGGAAGCAGATTCATTTTAGGGTGGTCAGTTTGGCTACTTTCTTCTTTTTCCATGGGACTTTCTAGATGCCCTGCCAGCACAAGGCTTGCCTGTAGCCCTATAGTCATTCAAACATCTCACACAGCTGACATCTCTCATACTGGTAGCTTATCCTGTGAGGCACATGCACAGTGTCTTGGCACAGCTCCCCCCCATCCCTTTTCTTCAGCTGTGCTCATAGGTCTACAGTTGGTATAGTGATTGGACCAGCATGATTATCCCTAATACCATCTACTGCTGTTCATGCAGCGAGCCCGATCACCCTATAAACTGCCATGGATATAAATCTTTACCAAGGTATCAGTTATGATTAAAAGTTTGTGTGAGGGATGGAAATACCTAAATGATCAGCTTTTTGAGAAAGTGGTGATGTTTGCTAACTTTACACTGTCAATAGAGCAATTCGACCCGATTAGATAGGGGTCTCCTCCCCAGTCCTCGGAACTCAGAAGGAAGATATAGTGGTCATGTGACCACCTCTAAAACATGTATACAATGAGTGATTTGTTGATGTCAATTGTGTAGCATGTTTAGTTTTTTTTTCTGATTGTTTATATGCTTTTATAGACTTACAGGGTTTATTAGAATTTTATAGGGTTAACATCTACACTAAATATGGGAACTCATAATAAATGCTTTAAATTTTAAACAGTCCTGAGCAATACGCCAGGTGCTCTCAATTTTTTAATTGTTTCCATGCAGACCTTTTTTCCATAAGTCTTTGGTCCTGTCTTGTGGTGTCCTGGGTTCTCTTCCTCCCCTTCTCCCTGGGCAGGTACTAAATTTGACAGCAGTCTTGCTTGTTGATGTACCCCCAGGGAGTGGGTCTTTGATGCTCTGGGCTCACAGGAAGTGGTTTTAATGATGCTCAATGTCATTCTACCAAGCTGGGACATAGACCACAATTAAAAAAGGATGTGGTTCTAATCCCTACTTTATTCACAACCAAAATATGTGTTGGCTATATATATAAATATTTTAAATACTGCAGGGATATAACATTGGTTACAATGTTACCAAGGTTGAGTTGGGATTTAAGGATTCGATAGTGAACAGCTGGATACTTCTGGATCAGGGTAGGTGTTAGAGCTGTGGCCTTTGCTGGGAAGTAAAAGCAATCCTTTCATCAGTATGAACTCCTAAGTAAAATGAGCTCATCATTGTGGAGACATATGGGGCTTATTAACTAAAGCAATTAAACGCTAGTAATAAGCAGGTGGTTAATTTTTTCATAAAGTGGATGTAGGAGTGATCATTTTCATCAGTCAGGCAAATTCCACTCAAGATAGCATTCATGTTTTAGTTTAAAAAAATGTCTTTGTTGATAGCATTTTCGTGTTAATTAGTATGCTTATGAGAATGACACTCCGATGACCTGTTCTGTAATCAAAACTCATTACCCTGAAATGGACAGGAACTGTTAATGCACCATTATTGCAACATAACCGCATTTAGGTGTAAAAATGACCAATAAATAGATAATTTATTACTCAGTAAATTATGAGACAAGCCCGTTAATAAAATCTGTGTTCAACCCTACCTATTTGTGTACATTTTTTCTGATAGGTTTTGCTGATGGGTATACAACAATGTTCTGTAAAAGCTTTCAATTCTTACACCTAGTTGGACCTGATGCAATTAGGAGCAATAACACATACTAACTGTGTTAGATGTTGTTTGAAGCATTATCAGCTGTCTCGCTTTGTAGTAAGACACAAAGAGAGAAAAGTTGCAAATGATGTGTACAAATATATAACTATGTTAGTAACATTTTAAGGATTTTTTATTTTGCAAGGTTAATTTCTTTTTCACAGTTTCTCAGGCAATTTAGCCCTGACCAGCCCGTTTTCTATTGCAGGGAGAGGTAGAAGCTGCTGTATTGTGTTGTAAATGACCATGACTGGAGACGAGTTCCATCATTCACAAAAACACAAGCTCACAACACAAGCTGGCAGCTACTCCTGTCCCTCTCCCCTCAAAAGCAGGCAGCCTGTCTGTGAATAGTAGATGTGGATTTTTGTTGTGGGCTTGTGTTTTTAAAATTATGATGTTTGTCTCCAGCCACGAACATTCACAAGCTGGCAACTACTACTTCCCCCAACAACAGATGGGTAGGTCTGGGCTAAGTTGCCTGAGAGTACTAGCTTTTGCTGTGGGCTTCTGTTTTTGTGAATGACAGCGCTTGTATCATATCAGTGTGGGTTGCTGTTGCTGGTGCTATGTTGGATAAACATCCCTGCCCTCCATCAACATGTGGAATGCCATGAGGAGGCAGAGGAGTAATGAAACAAGGAGGGTTGGGGTGCTGGCCGGAGGAGGAAAAGAGTTGGGGCTCTAGCGGTGAAGAGGAGGAGGGCTTGGAATGCTGGCTGTTAGGAGGATGAGGAAATTTGGAATGGCTTCAAGGGGGACATTTCCCCTCTCCCCAGTACAAGGGTAAAATCTGGGGATGTGGTGTCAGCATTCTAGAGGGACCCCAACATTCTCCATACTGAGGATGTGCGAACATCTTTGCCACATTTCCTCATGGTGCAAGGATACCCCACACTGGAGGCATTGCTGCAGGGATAAAACATATGGCCATAGGCTGCCACTGTAGAGGCAAAACCTATGGTTATAGACTGCCCTGCTTACCCCCTTCTAGCTGCATGTGCATATACTCTGCCTCGCCCATGAGGTCTGTCTGACATAATAAATACAGGGAATTGACTAACTTTATTTGCAGCTATGCCATTAGGGTGATTTGGTGTGCTTAACAGTGTGGTGATTTGGTGAACTAAAATGTAATTCACAACTGTGTAATAACAACCTGCAAAGGACAGCTTTGCCTGTGTCAGGAGTAAGTTCTCGCTCCTGAGTATAGTAAAACTATATACAAATAAATATATCTCCCTCAAAAAAATAAAACTTAAACCACTAGACCCCATCCCTAACGCTAAACCACAAACCTCACCCCAAACACTAACCTCAAGCATTTTTGTTTTATGGGAGGGGAGTAGCCCACCATACAGCAATTTCTTTTAATTTGGCACTATATAGGTAGCACTTATCGGCAGAACTGAACAGACTGACTGTGTATATCACTGACTTCAATTATAGCAGTTTTAGAAGAAGTACTGTGGTAGTATGCCAGCACCTTTCTCTCCCTATAAAGACTGTGATGTCTCCCAAAAAGCTGTAAGTCTAAAACATACATTAACCACTTCCTGCGGGTGGCCGTACATATACGGCCAGCCACAGAAGTGGTTATACCAAGAACACAGCTGTTGCTGCATCCGTGTTCTTGGCATCAGTGTAAACAGCAGGCGATTGCTGTTTAGATACAAGCAATCCGGCGCCTATACAGCCGCTGGATCTATTGTACCGATCGGCAGACTGTGCTGTCCTCTCCCCACCGATGGCTACCCCGGGACCGGCATAAGCAGGTCTCCCTGTCATAAAGAGGACCTGCCACACCCTATTTGCTATTACATAGGGGGATTGTTATCCCCCTATGTGATAGCATTAAATTTAGTGTAAAAAATATATTTTTTTAAAGTGTTAAAAAAATTAAAGTAACGTATTAAAAAAAATGTAAAAAGTGTAATTTTAAGTAATATATAAAAGAAATGCAAAAAAAATGTTTAATGTCCCCCGGCCCCATGTGCATACATATACACAAACATGTGTCAGTGCGCCTGCGTGCAGAAATGAAAATTGTTCTACATATTGCCGCAAACGTCGGAGTGAGAACAATAATTTTAGGGCCATCAATCACTGTTAACACTAAACTGGTGAGCAGTAAAAGCTTTTAAAATGTCCCCTATGAGACATTTTGGATATTGTAGTTTTTTGCAGCTTTGCAGGCAAACACAATTTTAAGGCTTGACATGTTTGGTATCAATTTACCCGACGTGACCCCGTCTTTTATATTTTACCCAAAAATTTGGCATTATATTTTGTGTCTGTGAATTAAATTTCATTTTGGTGTATTTTATCCTAAAAATACTGGTTTGATAAACATTTGCGCAAATAGTGTGCAACATACAAAATTGCAACTAGCATTTTTTTATTCTACAGGGCCTCTGCTTTCAGAAAATATATCATTGTTTGGAGGTTTGAAGCTTTTTCTAGCAATAAATTCAGATTTTATCATGTATGCAAATAGTAAGAAATTGCTCTGGACAGAAAGTGGTTAATAGACCGGGTATATGACTGACTGCAAATATAGTTTAAAACAGCAGTAATGTCCTGGGATTTTAAACACAATGTCAACATCCTGCAGATCTCGGCTGTGTCCTGCTGCCAGCTGGGTGCTGGAACACTCATACTGGGCTTTTACCACCTTCTAAAACATGATTATTAGCAGTACAACGCTATGAATGGCCAGCAGTGCAGCCCCAGGCTTTTTCTGTGAAACCCCACTCACTTCTGGAGTGTAGTGTAAACAGTATACTCAGTGCTGCTGGGTAGAGTGGTAGGGTATGCTTTCTAGGAAGGCACTGGATTTGAACACATGGATGTGTGCCTCACCCTTCAAGGCGGCTGTGTGACTAACAGCTGTAAGTGCCACGTTCCCCAGAGCTCTACTCTGTCAAGACTCACTGTTGGTAAAGTTGTCTGAAACTAACTTAACTTGGGTAAATTTTGCAGCTATAAATATTTTTTTTAATTTCATATTGTGACTGTGTGTGCCAACTAAAACATAGAAGAGTGACGGCAGGAAAGTGTTATGGATTCTGTCCTACTAAACACAGCAGAAGCCTGGCACATTAAAAACAGCATCCTATGTGCCAGGAAACATGTGACTATTATCATATAATCCTCAAACCTAATTATCTCAGCCAAATTCGCACGTTCAGACCCAGATTTTTTGGCTGACAGTCCAATCTTTAAACACTTTAACAATGAGCCCATCTTGAACATTTTACGAATTCTGCTGCTTTGCTGATACTCGCTCCATGGCTCGCGCCAACAATCATCCCACGTTCAAAAGCTGTTAAATCGCGTTGTTTACCCATATCTTCAGAAAAAAATAACTTCTACTGTCGTGGTAAACAACCTGCTTCCCTATTTATAATGGTCTGGCCCTCTAGCAACTTCAGCGCGAAATTATAGCTAATTATAGCTAATTTGCCTACAAACGTCAGGTGATCATAATAAACTGGCCACTCAGTGAATATATATATATATATACATACACCTTTCCGTGCAATAAGCCAGTGATCTCTCTCTTTCTACTACATGCCTCCACCAAGACATACTGAACAAAGGCTGTTTATAACGAGAGCAGGCTGCAACATTAGAAAACCCCCCTGATTGGTCCTTCTAAGCCACCTGACACCTGGCCACAGTTCAGAGGCCAGGAAGTACATAGTTGGTAGTTGTTTGCTATGTTGTTTGTGAACAGCCACATCAGTTTTCATTTTTTCTAAAAATAAAATGAAAATGCATGATTTGATTTGGGCTAAAACTCATGGTTGCGCAGAACCCAAAGCTCATCCCTAGAAGTCATCATGGTGGACAACTGTAACTTCTGGTAGAATGAATGGTTGAAGCAACACTTACATTTGAGAAGTCCTTGTGAATTCTCTGAAGGAGATGGGATGGAATCCTTGGGGAGGTGGGGCCCGGTGGAATCCAGTGTTCAGGACGGCTGAGGGGATGTTATGTGGAGCAGGAGCAGCTGTCTCACGGCGAGGCTCAGCTGGCCAGGCTGAGCCACATGTTATTGGGTGGAAAAGATGATTTTATGTTACCATAGATACCATAGTGTCTTCTCAGAGTGAGGAGTCTAATGAATTTATTTAAGTCCTTAAATAAGGTAAAGGAATCGGGAGTGGTATCCGGAGCAAAATTGAGACCTTTTTTGAGTAAAGATGTCTCACTAAGGCTTAGTTGGTGTTTGGAGAGATTGAAAATTTTGATGGTGGAGGACTCTCCTGTGGAGCTGTTTCCTTTTTTGGAAATTTTGCGACCTTTGTCTCCTCTGCCTCTTCTTCTAGTGTTTTTCTTTTGGATTTTGAGGGATGTGATTTGGGGCCTGGATCTAAAAAATGAGTCGGCAGGATTTCAGAGGTCATATTGTCTAAGACTATTAGGTTAGGCTCATCAGTTGGAGCTACAGGAGCCTGGTCGGCACAGCCAGAAGATGCTGGTGTGTTGGGCCGTGTGTTGGACTGGGCTGCAGGGGGTGGAGGTGGTTTAAGAGAGGGAGTAGATGGGGCTGTAACTTCTGCCTGCAGTGCAACCTTTCTGGTGGAGGAACGAGTATGCTGGTGGAAATATCTACAGGTGTTTTCATCCCATACCAGTTCTGTAATGTAGGACTTAAATAAATTCATTAGACTCCTTTGCAAAAAGGCCAAACATCATCCTAACTTAACCCGTCTAGAAAACAAAGCATTGAAAGATTTAACCCTCAACAAAAACATAGCCATAAAACAGGCCGATAAATGAGGTGGGATTGTTATCCAAGATCGCCAAGTATATATCTCCGAAGCCCAAAGATTAATGTCAGAAATCACCACATATACAGCGTTACCCGCAGATCCGCTACCAATATTCACAAAAGAACTTGATTACCTCATCTCTACAGCATTTCAAAAAGCCATTATTAATAAAAAAGAGAGATCGTATCTAAATCCAAGGTTTCCAAGCACCCCCTACTTCTACCACCTCCCGAAAGTACATAAAGACACTAATAACCCTCCAGGGCGTCCAATCATCGCCAGTACTAAAACTGTAACTTCTGGCAAGTTTGTTGCTGAAAGTTCTGTATGTAGTGTTCTGTCTGCCCCCCATCCTCTAATGTCTCATCCCCTGCCCCTCTCTTATTGCACTGGGGGTAAATGTATTAGGGTGAATTCCCCTATTGGGTTTACTGCTGGGGATGGGGTTGGAACTCAGTATATTGTGGGGTGTCTGCCTCTTTAAGAGATAACTAAAGGCCAGGGAGAGAAGCTGTGGCCAGGTGCTCAGTTCAGACCAACCTGTGGGAGGCATCAGTTCCGCAGCCAGCCGCTACAAATCTTTTTTTTTTGTGTGTGTGTAAATGCCAGCAGAAGGAAGGGAGAGGAAGTTGTGGTTCTGTAGCATCTAAACTGCCAGGAAAGCTCCATTTGTGGCTATGCTGTTCTGCTCATGCCATGGTCTTTGTTAGCTGCTTAGCCCCACATTACATACTCCAATGCTGTTCCCGATTGTTGAGTCTGCAATCTACATTTCCCCCTGGGTGGTCACCAGCTGCTGTGACCAGGACTGCATGCTCTCAGATCTGTATGTACCCCTGTTGAGAGGGCCCACTCTATAATGTTATAGTTTTGTGGCATTTCTAGAGCAGTATGTTGGGGTAGGGGATATGCAGGACAGGGATTCTCTTTTTTTCCCCAACGGTAAAATGTTATTGGATGCGGTCATCTGTACCATAGTCAAAGCTTAAAAGACCACTTCTCCTCTAAGATTTAGCATCGAAGTTGGGAGATGTTTTATGCATGGTGTAAATTCCTTACATTATGCCTTTGTTCTGTCTATGTTGTCCATCTCCTGGCTTTCTCCATTGTGAACAGAGGCCGTTTCCACCAAAGAATGAAAGAGAAATAGGATTTGATCTACTCCTTGTAAAAGCCTTTTCTCTGCATTCATTGGAAAACAACACCTTCCCATCCAGCCTGCTGCTGTCCATGTGTGTAAATACATTGCATTTTGTTTGCACTGCTAAACCATTTAAAAAAATCCTGGGGGAAAGAGGGGCTATCCCAGCAAGGGCTATCCCCTGGGCTGCCTTTTTGTTTTTTTAGTTGCACCAACCTTTACTCCTGGAGGTGGCACTTTACCCAGGTGGTGATTATCCAAAGCTGAATTGTGTTCTCCTCCAATGAATGCAGAGAAAGGGGTTTTACAGTGTGCACAAACAATCCTATTTTTTCAGTAGTGCGTCTAGGGATCATTCCCAGCACATGTTAAGCAACTGACTTGGAAATAAGGCATTTAATTCTAATTCAGTAAAAGACTGGATGGGAAAACACAATGCCAGATAAAGTAATTCCTCTAAACGGCATAAATGACAACATGGCATTTAAGGTTATACTGTATTATGTGTTGTTTTTTTTTGTGTGAATGTATCCAGTTTTACCAATGTCATTAATATTTATGAAGAAAAGTATTGGAACACATCTGCGAAACTGCATTTTCTCCCAAGCAACATCACATGGGCTTGGTCCCCTCATATTTAGACATAAAAAAACTGCTTACAAAGTAAGCCTGAACAACGAATACACAGTTGTAAAACTGATTCTAAGTCTGTTTGCCATTGTTTCCCCCCTATACACTGTGCGTACTTTTAAGTTGTTGCCTGAGGCAGCTTTGGAGCAAGAAGTAATTTCATACTCTTGTTCTTGGGGATGTGGAATAAAGCTGACCTCTGAGGTCTATGGAGTGTTCTGAAAAAAATGCATCTCATCAAAACTGAACTCAGGAGAACTGTATTATATTCACATCTAGTAGCAAGGGTGAAACAAGTGCGCAGTAGCTTGTCACAAGACAGAATCAAAGACAAGTCATTTTTAAACTTAGTGTTTCATTTTTTCTCATTAATAACAGATCCCAGAAATAAAAGAGAAAGATAAAATATCTTGCCTCACATGACATTTACCACTGGTTAGCACAAAGGTCACACTGGTAGGTAGCGATAGAGATTTAACATAGATTTAACAGTAAGCTGAACTTCAGACAAACAGCAAAATACACAGTTGAACTCCATATATGGGAAATGTTTTACCTGCAAAAAGATTTATAATCTTGTGCATACAGTCCTGAAGGGTACAGGAACATTGCCAGACAGCAACACCTGATCCTTGACCTCCAATGTAGCAGCAGCATAACTAGTCCAGAACACATCCCCAGTCCAATTTTACAATTAAGGAATTAGTACAGTGATGGGGTCATCCCTCTGTTCACTCTTCTCTCTCTATTCTCACACCTTCTGTCAGCATTTTCCCTGTGCTCACATAAGTATACAGCACAGCCCCTTGTCCTTTTTCTCCTGTTGGTAAGCTGATGTGTAGACAAATGCAGACACTTATACTAGTTAAATTTAAAGACATTTCTCACTAATATAGATTATATGTATACAGCAAGAACACTCAGTGAGTTAACAGACTCATTATTCTGCCTCAGGTACTACCTAACATTTTTTACAGTCTGCAAAATTATAAAAAATTAATATAGCATATAAAATAGCTGCACAAGCCATTTTGTAACTTAATGTTATTTAGATTTATGAAAAATTACTTTTCCATTTAAAACTACAGGCACTGTAATTTTCTAAAACTGTCAAAAAGATGTAATGCAATATGGTGACCTAGAGGCATTCTGTACACCCTTGTGTACAGATCGCCCCCAGAAATGTTACATCCTGCTTGTGTGATTGGCTTACTTTCGCAGCGGTCTGTACTAAAATACAAGTAACATTTTGCATCCATTGCAATAGGAATTTAATTTTTGGTGAGATACTCCCTAAGTATTAGTTACTACCAAAGGGATGCAGACACAGCTGGTTATAGCAAATCCAGACACTCCTATTCAGTAATATGTTTGGAAAGGATACGCTGCAACAAACCGCTTTTTCTTCAGAACAGAAATGGGAAGGTATCTGCAGCAACGTTTTTTTAAAATACTTGCAATGTACATTGATCACTTAGAGGGCATTGGTTTTTACTCAACAAAGTGGAGTTACTTTTTAATCAATTGGTATTGGCTAAAAAATATAGGTCATTTGGCAAACACCTAGTTTGGTCTGTGGGTGGTGATTGTGGTAAATGAAGTGCTGTCTCCACCCATTATTATGAAGTTGCCACTCAGTAAGCAGGGTTGGTAAATCTAAGTGCAAACCTAGTTCCCAAGAAATAATGGCATAGATGGTGGCTACTAATCAGCAGCACATCCACCCACTTAATGATATGCCCTTACACAAGCAATGCACACCAACTGACATGTTGCACTTCTTAAATGCAAGGTTAAAGTCAGCAGACTGCTCCAACAGCTCTAAGCCAACAGTGGAAAGAGACCAGGCTGTAGTACTTAACAAAGTACAAAGAGGGCCAATATAAAACCTAAATATACAATAAGTGATTAAGGGCCTGTGTTTGGGCTTAAAGATGGCATTGGTTGGACATCAGTTTAAGTTGCTGAAATCATTCTAGATGTTTGAGATCATTCATAATTCATAATTTAAGATCATTCAGAATTCTTTGACAGGTCTATCTGACCTGCATTTGATGTGCTTAACGGGGGGTTTCTTTCACATAGTACATTAATGTGATTTGGACTAGGACTTTTATGGTACTCAATATAATTCAAATGTTGTGCTGATGGTTGTAATATAGTATAAGTGATTTATGTAACTGTATGATCGATATACCAACGTTATATGATTCATGTTGGGTGAGTAAGAGCAAGGCGTGGTAGTAGAAATATAACAAATTAACAACGCTCTTGGATACTTGGTGATTTTGATGATGCATGATGTTATATCAGTAAATAATATATATTTTACCAGTACAAATACTTTTGAACTTTCCTGGATACCATAAAAGTCTCAGTCCGATTCACATTAATATATTATGATATAATTTTTGGGGTGTTGGTACCAGAGATCCGACTCCACTACAATAATCCATAAATAATTATAAATATCGCAAGTACTTGAAATTCCCATAGATTTGCATGTGAATGCAAAACCCATCTGAAGCGAACAGACTTTCATTGACACATGCCCTTACAAGTATGCTAAAAAGATGAAAAAATGCACACACAAACATTATACCTGTAATGTTTGGGCTTCTGCTTTCCTCACAGTATGGCACCCTTTGTGACCAGGTAGGCTACAATTATGTACTCTACTATAGTAAAGTAATTAGGTCTGTTCGTCATTCTTAAGGTGCCCATACAGCTTACAATTATCTGCAGATTTTCTGTGGTCAGGTGGAAAAAGTGCAACAGATTGGCCCAGGTGGAGATTACTCCATCCAGATAGTTAAGTGTAGATGGAGGAATCTGTTGCACCTTTTCCATCTGACCACAGAAAATCTGCAGATAATTGTAAAGTGTATGGCCAGCTCTAGCCTTCCTGCTCTCCCAATCTCCCTATTAGCTCCATCACAAACTGCAGCCAGTAGACAAAGTGGCAGACTACACAGTGATCAGAAAGAGACCTGGTAATTTTTCTCTGTATTATAGTATATAGTTGCTGGTGTTTAATGCAATCAAGGTGCTTCACAGAATAACAGTAGCTGTGCATGCAGGTATCGGATGGGGCCTCTGCAATCAAGAAGGCAGCAGTTGTTTTTGTTAAGATAAATATGCTTTACATTATTTACATATCTTATTTTAATGCACAAGTTACATTTACAGTACATAAGCATGCATGGTAAGTTGAAAACATAAATAGATTAATATGTTGAAAGTCCACAGATCATGTGCTAAGTTTTACAATGCATTATGTTATCTCCAAGAATTTGGTTCCTTCTGTGAGATATGGTGCTGGTATCATGTTAGTCAAGCCAATCTTCCTTGTCCACTGCTTTAGCCCTTAAATATTGAGCAAATTGCTCTTACAAGTGTGACTCTGTTATTCCATGTGGCATTCAAGGCAAAAAACAGACAATTTTACAAGTACTCAATAAGTGTTATTTTTCAGGATGTAAGCTGTTATAGCTTAATTGCACACATAATTTTAAGTCTCTCATCTTACTCCTATTACCTCCACACTTTTATTAGCAGAATAACATTAAGACGCTAAAGTGTGGTTGACGGATTGCCAAGAGTTTTCATTAGAGCTCACTACACTTGGGATAACTGATTTTTCTTTTTTTTTACTAAAATAATTATAGTCCTAACAATGTACAAGATTTTTCACACCCACCCATCAAAGGAACTGTATATGAAGTGGTAGTGATGCCCTACAAAAACACCAACACAAAAAGACAATTCTATTTAAAATATATTAGACGTTTTGCATTTCTTTCTGAAATTACACATACAGAATGTATAAAATAAATGCCATATTGCTTTTTTTGTCCCCATCCTCAGCAGCATATAGCCATCTTTTCTTTGGCTCTTCCACTCCTATGTTCAGCCACTAAGAGTGAAAACAAATACCTATTATGTCTGGGTATGGAGAGTCATATGCCATGTAAAAGCACTGATGTTTGATGACTGGCTTAAAGTTACTTGGAGCTTACACAGGGCTGTTTTTCTTTGCTCCTGTTAGCAGAATGGAGCAGCAGCGGATCAAAAAGTAACTATGTGCTGCTGGGTAGGGGGCTTCATCGGCAAAGCGCAGGTGCACTTTAAAGCTGAACTTTGGTCAGCATTAAAAACTTTCCATTATGGTGCCCCCCTCCATAGACTAAATGAATTACTGCTCGTTTAGCCTAGGGAGGTATAATTACTTACCTTATTACTTGCTACTCCAGCAGCTGGGGTATCCTTCTCAATCCCTCTCCAGCTCTGGAAAGTGGACAGGCCCTCAAAATCATCATGTACAATACATTGTTAATAAAGACGTCAGTAAAAGGTGCAACCGCACAACTGGGAGAAGTGGCTTTGTGAGGCCAATCATCTATCTCGAGATTGGGAGGAAGAAACATGTGGGAACAAGGAATAAGTTAATTATTCCTCTGCAATACACACCCCCAACTCCAGGATAAATGGGCAATAATCATGATTGTAGGGGGATGCAGCCTAATCACAAGTTTTTAATGCTGACCATAGTTTTAGAGATGTAGAATGTTGAGCTGGCTGGATTTCTGCATAGAACTCTGAGTCCATACAACTAAAACCTATTTACTGGCAGAGTAGGGTGACAGTTTGTGCTACTACTTGTAGTCATCAAGTTTAGGTGTACTGTGTTTTAGTCTTTGTGCCACTAGACTCAGTGTTCCTTGTGTGGCTACAACATCTGATCCTATTTGCTTCTAAGGTTAATCAGTCAACATGGGTGGAACTGTGTGAGGGTGGTGGCCGAAACAGTTGTTCCAGGGGGCAAAAGGTATACATCTGGGTATCTATCATTTCTAAACAAAGCGAGAAACAGATAAAGAAATTCCTGTGGTTCCTGAATTCTTATTCTTTGTAGCCATTTGACTATGTTTGATAAAATGGTCCAGAGAACTATGGAGTAAAGTGACCATAGCAACACATTTTTTTAAATTCTAATGAATGCTGATCTTTAATTGGTGGCTATACGTTGCTGAGTATTGTTGTTTTCAGATTGTGCTGTTAATCGAAACCAAATGTCATCTGTTACCATAGGCAAATCCTGTATTTTATTAATTATAGCATCTAGTGAAACATGTTCTAGTGACTTTTTTTTTTAAATTATAACATTTCTGGTTCATTTCTGTTAAAATAGATTTTTTTTTACCATAAAATGCCAGTGGATTTCTGCCACAGATTATATAACCTGGAGAGAAGAGGCTTGTAAAATGTCACCACTAATTGATATCTATGCAAGATTGAATGTGAGTTTCTTGATAATTTAAAGGCTATTTGTATTGCATCTTTATCATGTATATCTTAATCAGAATGTCAAAAATAAGTGAAACTTTTTAGACAAGGATATGATCTCTTCTATTAAATCAAAGCAGCACTGAGATTTATTACTCTGTTAAGTTCAATTGTAATTTATCTATCTATGTTCACAGCTTGAAATACACAGTGATTATTTACGGCTGATGTCAGTTACCTAAACAAAAATATGAAGCCACCAAAATGCTTGTTAAACCACACAGGGGACCCAAGGCATACTGCACTCAGTCCCATTCAAATCTGTGTATGGGTTTTCAAATAAAATGCATTTTTTTAATTTCTGTCAGTTCTGCCTGTAGCTCTACCCCAGGCTGAAGCCTAATTTAGGGAATTCAGGGGTGTTTCTATGGGCGAGTTACAGCCAGCACTGAAGTCATCTCTTGATTCTGCAAACCCTCTGCCTCCTCTGCCACCTCCTCTGCTCATAACTGTGCACACAGGAGAGTCCAAACAACCCCCACCCTCTCCTCCTCTGGATGAAGAACATCATCTTCATCCAGCTACTTCACTTGTCCGAGAGAGACTAGTGTAGTAGCTAATTTGTGTTGTTGTGGGATTGTTTTTTTTAATAATGGTACTCCAGCCTCTGACATTCACAAAACAAGCAGACAATTTTTACTCCATGAATAGTTGGCTGTGGGTCTGGGCTCAGTATTTCTTGTTACTTCAAAGAAGCTGGCAAAGATGAAGGCACATGGCTGCAAATGCTTAGTTTGGCAACTATCAGAGGCGGAGAGGGCAGTTGATGAGCAGGGTCTTTGGACACTGCCTGTCACACCCCCTCTCATCTTTGCTGTCACAACTTCCGGCTCCTTTGTCCAGCGTGCT